>NC_036657.1:5224748-5247694 GCF_002806865.2 Cucurbita pepo subsp. pepo | reverse complement strand
AGTCTACCTTACAAATACAACATACATGGCTTTATATAGCCTCAAAAATGAAACTACTAAAGGTATTCCAAGAGTTGTAACATTCCTACTTTATGGCCATAATTAGCCATTATGTAAATGTAACCGAAATTAAATAAAAAGTCTTAAAATACAATAACTCTAAATTACTCTAAATTGTAACCCACCCAAAATTTACAACAATCAAACTTCATTCTTCTTCAATGTAGCATGAATTGAAACATCTTTTGATAATTTTGACAACCTTTTCTTCACATCTTCATTGAAGTATATTGTATGATTGATGTCTCTTGGTTCATATCACGCTCTAATACCAATTGTTGGATCGATATGGCAACCCTGGGGGGGGTGGTGAATAAGGTTTTAACAATAAAAGTGTTTAAACGTGATTAATTTTTCTAATGATGAAACTTTTTACAAATAAGTAGAAGATGATAATTACTAAAACAAAATAATTCAAGTCAAAACAATAATAAGTTGAACATGCAATAAATCATAATAATAATTTTGAAATTAAATAGGAAAGAGTTAGAAAATATGACACCGTAGTTTTATAGTGGTTCGGTCAAACTTGACCTACTCCACTCCCCAAGCACCTCTTGAAAATTTGAATAAACAACTTTCTCGACTCTTCCCACGAATCAAAGCAAACCACTGCATCGCTCTTTTTATGAGTTCAAGAGCAAACTCAATCATTTCCATGACCTATGATCATACTATTTGAATTTGGTAGTAACACACCACAACTCTCTCCAAGACTAAATTTACAATTTGAAGCACTTACAACTATTTTCTCACAATATATATATATATATAAAAAAAAAAAATCTCTCTCAAGAATAAGATGAATAAAAATAAAATTGGAAGCTTGGAGAGAGCAACAAACCATGGAGACTTTGAACATATGAGGATTGGAGAATTTATGGGAGTTGAACAAATGAGAATTGGAGAATTTATGGGAGTTGTGTTGAGGATGTGGGAAAGATGATGCGTTTATAGAGAGAAGAAAAGTGGTAAAATATAGGAATTAATATTGACCATTGGATTGTGTTATGAGTAGAGGTGGAGATTAAAAGTAAATAAATAAGAAAAATTTTTAAATTAATTTATTAAAATTTTTTAAATATAATAATAATATAATATAAAAATAATAAAAACCAAGTAACCGTCAAATGACAAATTCAAAATTTATTATAAATATAATAATATAATAATAATAAAACGTTAGAGTAAGAGCTAAATTAAAATTTCAAAATTTATTATAAATATAATACTAATATAATAATAAAAACTATGTGAGTAACCACAAAAATTTTAAAATATAATAATATAATATAGTAATAATAAAAATCGATATGAATATCGGTTAGATTCAAATTTATATTTTGTAAAAATAATTTATTTAAAAATATAATAATAAGAAAAACTCTACCATTTGTTACTCTTCCAAAATTATAAGTGTCACACTTTAATATACTTTGATTTGTCATCATTTTGATTTTGCTGTCACATCATCACGTCGGGTATGTTGTCTCGACTGTAATTTTTTCGTTTTAGCTCTGATTTGAGTAAGTGAAAAGTCGTCGAAATCGTTATTCCCAACCTTATATTGTGGATAGTTCAAAATACTGAAAATAGTTAATAATTAAAACTAGATTTGTTATCATCAAAACATCAATCAATTAATGGATTGAAATTAAGTAAAATGAGATCAGGACCAAAAAGCAACACATTGCACATGCGAGGATGAACGCGCTTAGGGGAAGAATATGTTCGTCCACATTCTGACATGTGACACCCTTTGATTCACTCATTTGATTCCAAGGGATTGCAATCCTTTGTGAGCATGAAATTCCTTCGTTTATTCTCGTAATGACATGTGGCACACTCGTGTGATACACGAGTCATGAGTCTAATGAGCAGTTTGGGTTGGCTTGACAAGTAGACAGAGCTGGTTATCGAGTCGGGTCGAGTCTTCGAGACACGCATCACCGTTTGGTGCAAGAAGCGTCGCTCCATTCCTCTCGCGGTGTGCTACTCTCTTAGTTAGACGCAGTCTTCCATTGGCGATTTGACACATGTCTTCGCCCCTTCCTGAAACATGTCCTTCCTATGGCTGCATGAATTTTCTAGATTTCGATTAGATTATCCCTTTCTTTAGATTTTTAAAACTTCCTAACTCAAATGAAATTGGTTTCTTGACTAAACCTCCTTGCATAGGTATTTTTCTGGTAATTTATAATTAATCATAAAAGGAAATAAATACGTCAAAAACTATAAATCTTATTATTTTTGACGCACACTAGAATGCTGTCTTCCGATCTGAACTAGCTCCGTCTTCCTTCATGAATATTGTGCGAAATTCCTCCAAGAACATCAAGATAATTCTAAAGAAAACTCCGAAGGAAAACCAAAACCAAAAACCCAAAATTCTTACATTCGTTTCTTCTTTGATTCTTAATGGATTTGAGTAGTCCAAAAGTTGAGAATGGTTCGTCCAAGGCTACTAAAGCAATTCTTGTGAAGGAACTTCGACAAAATTCTAACTTTAAACTATCCTTTGTAGGACTAACATCCTCACCCCTAACTAGGTAAAAAGGTTAAAATTACTATTTTCTTTTATATTTTTGTCTGAGTCATTTTTCTCTTCTATCTTATTGACCAACAATAAAAGTCTTGCACTTGAGCTTAAAAGGAAAAAAAATCAGATATTTAATTTTTGGTCTAGTGTTACAATTGTACTTTATTCACCAAGTTAGGTTATTATTCACCATACAATTGTACTTTATTCACCAAGTTAGGTTATTATTCACCATTTAATTTTTGTAGTTAACAATATAATATTTAAATTAGTTGAGATAAGTTTAGATGAGTAGGAAGGTTTGAGATAAGCTAAAAAAAAATGAGTCCATTTTATTTTATTTGGGAGAACAACGAAAACAATATTTTATTCTAATGACCAAAATCAGTCTATTAGCATTTAAATTATATTATGTCATTTTTAATTAATGTGATTAAAAAATTGATTTTTTTATAGCTCACTTTTACCTTACATATAACGAACTTAAATTTCTATATACTCATAGTTCCTACTAACGTCTCATGCTTATCTCTATTGCGGAAATATAACTCTTAAAGAAAACATCATCTATAATATAAATGTCGAAAATATTTAAAACATTCTCTTCTCTGGGAAACACAGTCATGGTCTTATGTGTTTAAATACGAATTAGTGAAATTTAGAGAAAATAAAAACAAATATGCAAAACAACATATTTTAACATAAGACTAGAAATTTAAATATGAGTCTACCTTATGCAGGTGGCATAGTCTCTGCTCGCGATATCGCCGTACATGTGCGTCTTGCCTTTACCTGAAAAATGATGTGGCACACGACTTGAGTATTTCGAAAAATACTCAGTAAATGGCCCCACTATAGGGAGCCATGCAAATGCAAACACATGCAATCATGCTCTTGGGACCTATCTTTATTCTCTAGGGGTAGCCTCCAATCTCGGACTACTATGGATGTGTAGTGCGAAAACACACGATCCACACATGCGAGTGTGAATCTCCATGGGGCTCGCACACCCCTTGGACCCTCTCTAGTCAAGCTAATCTGTAGCGATGTCTAGAGGTCAGTAGAACCCCTTGGTGTCATGCTCCCCATAAACACCCTCTCATCATATTGTGCTCATCCACACTTATCGTCTCTAGGGAAGTATCCCTATGCTTATGAACATACAATATGCATGAGATTTTTCTAAATTCCATCCTATCATCTCTTCTGACAAACCCTCTAGGCCCATCTCTTTGTTGCATTAAGTAACATATGCTTGTTGGATATTTATATTAGTATCATTTTCATGCACTTAGGGTTGTGTCTTATGTCGGCCTATCGACATGATGCAATATGACACCATCATCATATAGCATGCTTAATATGGAAAACATCAACATATTAAGACAAATGTCATGCAATCATTATACTCACTATATTGCCATAAAGTGCATCAAACATATCAAGTACGTCATTCATCAAAATATATATATTACGCACATCATCAAGCATCATAACTCATACATCATCATATACTAGTATACGACATCATACGATACAACTCATACATCATAAATTTTAACTCATACAATTTATAGTCTATTCTATAGTAAGGCCACTTGCTTGGTTGGCATCGAGTATATCAAATAACCAAAGTTCTTGGAATTCGGTTTCACTTATATCGGGCTTTCACCTATTTTAAATATAAACTTAATTGACTCAATAAAAAATCGAATTTCATGTTTTCATTGTTTGTATAGTGTGTTTGGTAATAAAACTTAAATTTAAAAAAAAAATATTATTTCATGTTGATTGAATCATATTCTCATATTTTTCCTTCCTCTTTGTCACGACCCGATTTTCGAGGCTTCGAAAAACCGAATCGTGGCTAAAAAGATGAAATAAAAAACAAACAAAAAAAAAGAAAAGAAAATAAAAAGAAGAGTGAACTAAAAAGATGAAAATCAAATAAAATTAAAATATTTCAAAAGAGCATTTAAGTTTACAAAAAGAAAATAAAATACAAATATAAAAGGAATTCGCAAAAGACTCCAAAAGACTGAAAAGGGACTGACGCTCCGGAACGACCCCCTCTGTGACCGCACAGCTCTCGAACGTTCCTCCATCTCGACCGGCACCTGACAAAAAAAGTAGATAGGAATGAGTATAAAAATTATACTCAGTAAGCCACCTACTTGTAGGCTCTCTTAGCATCTTAGTTTAACAGAATTCCCATGGTTTCCTACTTCGGTTCTAGGACATCTGGTTCTAATCTTAGTCCCTTGGGGCTTGCCCCTTGGGTTTCACCGGTTCGTCGTCCTTTCATTAAATGCCTAGAGGTTCCTTACGCCAAGCTAATATGGTCGGTATTTCTCTATGAGGCGCTACCTCTACATGGCTATTTGGGACTACATGGTACCTAGCCTAGGGGTGTGCTGAATACCCCTACGCTCATATAGTCCCCCTATGGGGGGCGAGACCCAACCTGTTCCCATGTAGCTAATGGGCTGTACGACGTGGGGACACATTTCCCATGTGAAATGGCTAAGAGCAGTAAGGACTGATCAGGGACCCTTGGTCCTCCCACGAAGCTATGGATACCGTTCTCATGCTAGCAATCTTTGAACACTCCGAGGTCCTTTCTTGCCGTGGTGAACCGCTAAGTTCCTTGGGGAAAATTAAGTCTGGCTGGAGCGACATATCGCTCCTAACAGTAATTCTCTAAGCTTATCATAGAAATGGGCCTTAGCAATTAACAGAGTGTGCATGCAACCTTCTTCTAACATCATAGTATGTAATTCATGCAAACTAGGCATATCGGCTCAACGGGGCGATGACCTCCATTAAGCACCCAGAGCACAAGTTTGCGCTCAATGGGGCGAATTCGTCCATCAAGCACCCGAAACACGGCATACACAATTCTAACATAAATTAAACGCATGCATACATACGGCGGAAGCTTAAAGGCAACACTCATGTAATTCACCCAGTACAAACATAACAATTAATTTGACTAATACTTTACATGGAGAGCTAATATGAAGCAGAACTACTAACATGCATGCAAACCAAGCGAATCCTACAAGTATTTCTTCTTAAATTCCGGGTGGTGACTTACCTGGTTGACGCGTGCCCTTTTTGCTAGCGTTTCTTTGTCCGTGAGGTGTCCAAAAATATTGATTTCTTTAAATTAGGTCCTTATTCACGTAAAAACAGTATTAGAACTTGAAACGGGACAAAAATCAGGCAAGNATGCAAACTAGGCATATCGGCTCAACGGGGCGATGACCTCCATTAAGCACCCAGAGCACAAGTTTGCGCTCAATGGGGCGAATTCGTCCATCAAGCACCCGAAACACGGCATACACAATTCTAACATAAATTAAACGCATGCATACATACGGCGGAAGCTTAAAGGCAACACTCATGTAATTCACCCAGTACAAACATAACAATTAATTTGACTAATACTTTACATGGAGAGCTAATATGAAGCAGAACTACTAACATGCATGCAAACCAAGCGAATCCTACAAGTATTTCTTCTTAAATTCCGGGTGGTGACTTACCTGGTTGACGCGTGCCCTTTTTGCTAGCGTTTCTTTGTCCGTGAGGTGTCCAAAAATATTGATTTCTTTAAATTAGGTCCTTATTCACGTAAAAACAGTATTAGAACTTGAAACGGGACAAAAATCAGGCAAGTAGAAAGCAACCGGGCCAAATTGGCCGTTCCACGCGCGCTCACGCGCCAGTAGCGCGCTGGGAGTGCCTGGTCACGTGCGCGGGAAGGTGCTAGTCGCAGGCTGCACGCGTGCCTGCCACGCGGGTCGGCCGGTCCGGTCCGGTCCAGTCGACTCGGCTCGGCTTGCAGGCGACACGTGTCGACACCTCGATGGAGCTGCGTTGCTCCAGTCGATGGTCGACGCGTGTCCGGCGCTTGTCGCCGCCCTCCGCCGCTTGCCGGCCGCCCCTTTTTTTTTCTTTCTTCTTTCTTCTCTGTCCTCTAAAAACTGAAACACAATCCCCTTTTCCGATTTTCATATCTTTCGATCCGTAGATCGGATCGATATGATTCCTTCAGCAAAGTTCTAGATCGTTTTACGGGCTACGTCCTTGTATTTTTTGTAATATTTTTGCTTGACTACTGGACGAGTTAAGAGCGTCGGAAGTTCGCTCACCGTTCTCAGATGATTCTCGGACCTCCGCCTTCAGGTTGAGATCTCGGCCAAACTTCTTCACAGATCATGCGTAGAGTTGTTCCTAGATGAATATATCAAGATTTCAACAAAGGAAAACCGTAGATCTGAGAAAACGTTCAAGATCCTTACCTTGCGGGTTTTCCAATTTCTTGATGAAAAATGGGACTCCGGCCACCCACATTCTCTTTTCCCTTCCAAGAAATTCTCCTTGTATCATGATCTTCACCTTCTTGCATCATGATCTTCACCGGAATAGACTCCAACGGTAGTTTTCGGTGAGTTTTCGGTGGTTCATCCCTTCTTGATATGAACCAAGAGACATCATTCATACAATATACTTCAATGAAGATGTGAAGAAAATGTTGTCAAAATTATCAAAAGAGGTTGCAATTCATGTCACATTGAAGAGGAATGAAGTTTGATGGTTATAAATTTTGGGTGGGTTTTACAATTTAGAGTAATTTAGAGGTATTGTATTTTAAGACATTTATTTACTTTAGATTACATTTACATAATGGCTAATTATGGTCATTAAGTATGAATGTTACAACTTTTGGAATCCCTTTAATAGTTTCATTTTGAGGCTATATAAAGCCATGTATGTTGTATTTGTAAGGTAGACTTGGAAAATATAAAAAGAAGCATTTGTGCTTTTCTTTAGCCAATGGCTAAGTTTCTTTGCAATTCTATGTAGTTTAGATTGCATGTAGAATCATTCAAGCTCGACATGATCAATCTTGCTTGTGGAGTGATTCGAATCTCAAACAAGTGTTTGAGATATTTGATCAACAAGAGTCATTCAAGCTAGACATGATCGATCTTGCTTGTGGAGTGATTCAAATCTCAATCAAGTGTTCTTGCCTTGAGATATTCGATCAACAAGGTAATCCGAATCTTATTCCCCTTGTAGTTGATTCCTTATCTTATCACTTCTTCTCTCTCTAGGTTCTCTCTACCCCTTTGTCTCACTATTTCTCTTTTGCAGGACTCTGGATGGGGTTTCATTTGGACCCCTTAGGTGGTTGGAGGGGCACATTTACCTTCTCTCGACTTTTCCTATTTTTTTTTTCTTTTTCTATTTCTATTTTTCTTTCTTCAGGTATTACAAACTCTCTCCCCCCCCCCCCCTAGAAACTTTCATCCCCGAAAGTTGGCGTCTCTTGGAAGAGTTTGGGACATGCCCCTCTCCCGTCTTCTTTACGTTCTCGGGTTGCCTCTTCATTAAGGTGGTTACTCCCACGAGACTTTTACTAAGGTGGTCACTCTTTCATACCAAAACTTCGCGTCTTGGTCTGACCCAATAGGGACTGGTACCCGTATAGGCGTACTATCTCTTTGATATATAACTTATCTCATCAATCTACTCGATAAGTGGTCTCACCTGGGATGAGGTGAGTTGTCTTGGTTGGTCTACCCCAACTATCCACATCACGTTACGAGTCAGTTTAGTCTTTGGCAAACCCGAGATAAAACCCACGCTCACTACTTCCCATTTAAGGGTTGTAGCAATCTTGTTGGACGCTATCTCGATGCCTTAACCTGCTAGCAGCATCGTCTTACGAAACCCGCCATGTCTCTCTTCATTCTCAAGCCACCAATAGCATCTCTTCAGATAACTTCGTACATCCTAGGTGGAACGTATCAGATGTATTGTGGGCTTCAGTTAAAATGTCTTTTAGGATTTCCTCATCTCGAGGAACACACAAGCAGTCTTGCCACTATAGAACCCCGTCTGAGGAGATAGAATACCTAGTTGGTTTTTCCGCCCCAGTCTGACTCCACACTTTGTTAAGGTGTTCATCAAATCTCTGGGCATCAAAGACACGTTTTCATAAAGTAGGTTGCATGGTCATCTGTGCTATGTTAGCGATATCACCATTAACTACAACCCCGGTTTTTAGCGTTCTTCATTTCATCTTGTAACTTCCCTTGCTTGGTGATCATTGTAGATGTATGAACGGTCTGTGTCATTCCATCTGCATGACCAAGTACTCAAGGCTTTTTAGTCAGTGTATGCTTGCACTTTTCTCCATGCTCGTAATGTTGCCCTATCTCCATGGCAAGCACGACTGCTGCTAGTTCAAGGTCATGAGTAGGGTAATTTTGTTGGTGCTCTTTCTGCTTTCTTGAAGCGTAAGCTACTGCCTTACCATTCTGCATAAGCACGCACCCTAAGCCCTTACATGAGGCATCTCTATACATTACAAGGTTGTCTAGCCCATCTTGAATTGATGCAGTCACCAACCTTTGCTTAAGTTCCTGGAAACTCTGTACGCCTGCTGGTATTCGTGTAGGCGCTACAGAGATCCTGGAAATATCACGTACGAGTCTTTCGAAAGATTTCAAGAAACTTCGTACCTTAGTGACTGTGGTCAGTTTTGGCCACCTCATAGCTACTTCAATCTTAGTGGTGTCTACGATGAATTCTCCGCTTGACACCACATAACTTCGGATGTCATCTCAGACAGCCAACACTAGCACTTAGGAGATCCTAGCGCATGATTGATATGTTCATAACACCACCAAAACCTTCCTCAAGTGTTCATTTTCATATCGTCAAAGACGACTACAATGATGATAGCAAGAGAATCTTATGAACCTTCGATTTTTGTAAACTTACACTTTCACAAGGCATTGGTCGGGTCGAAAGGGCTTATCAGTAAACTCACCTTCCTCATGACTCTGGAAGGCAGTCCTCGACATGTCCCTCTCTTTGATCCTCATAGGAGGTATCCTTAGCTTGTTGAGACCCTTATGATCCTTACTGCTTCACCAAAAATGGCCTCATAATTGCATCTCATTTGGTTAACACAGGTCTTTCCTCATATGAGACGCCCCGTCACGTAGTTCGCTTGAGTATTAATACTCATTTGAGCCACGTATGGGCTCTTTTGANATGACCAAGTACTCAAGGCTTTTTAGTCAGTGTATGCTTGCACTTTTCTCCATGCTCGTAATGTTGCCCTATCTCCATGGCAAGCACGACTGCTGCTAGTTCAAGGTCATGAGTAGGGTAATTTTGTTGGTGCTCTTTCTGCTTTCTTGAAGCGTAAGCTACTGCCTTACCATTCTGCATAAGCACGCACCCTAAGCCCTTACATGAGGCATCTCTATACATTACAAGGTTGTCTAGCCCATCTTGAATTGATGCAGTCACCAACCTTTGCTTAAGTTCCTGGAAACTCTGTACGCCTGCTGGTATTCGTGTAGGCGCTACAGAGATCCTGGAAATATCACGTACGAGTCTTTCGAAAGATTTCAAGAAACTTCGTACCTTAGTGACTGTGGTCAGTTTTGGCCACCTCATAGCTACTTCAATCTTAGTGGTGTCTACGATGAATTCTCCGCTTGACACCACATAACTTCGGATGTCATCTCAGACAGCCAACACTAGCACTTAGGAGATCCTAGCGCATGATTGATATGTTCATAACACCACCAAAACCTTCCTCAAGTGTTCATTTTCATATCGTCAAAGACGACTACAATGATGATAGCAAGAGAATCTTATGAACCTTCGATTTTTGTAAACTTACACTTTCACAAGGCATTGGTCGGGTCGAAAGGGCTTATCAGTAAACTCACCTTCCTCATGACTCTAGAAGGCAGTCCTCGACATGTCCCTCTCTTTGATCCTCATAGGAGGTATCCTTAGCTTGTTGAGACCCTTATGATCCTTACTGCTTCACCAAAAATGGCCTCATAATTGCATCTCATTTGGTTAACACAGGTCTTTCCTCATATGAGACGCCCCGTCACGTAGTTCGCTTGAGTATTAATACTCATTTGAGCCACGTATGGGCTCTTTTGACAGTAAGGGATCCTTGCATGAGTCCTTTGCGTTCACCTAGGCTAACTCATGCAGTATCTTTATGACTGAGCTAGTCACGTCTCCTCTCGTAATGATTTCTCATTACTGGTTTTTTCGATCACGTGAATCTTTCAAGTTCTTGTACCATATTCTAGGGAACTCTCTAAAGACTATTATTTGATAGCTAGCCTTCCTCAGATNTACTTCCCATTTAAGGGTTGTAGCAATCTTGTTGGACGCTATCTCGATGCCTTAACCTGCTAGCAGCATCGTCTTACGAAACCCGCCATGTCTCTCTTCATTCTCAAGCCACCAATAGCATCTCTTCAGATAACTTCGTACATCCTAGGTGGAACGTATCAGATGTATTGTGGGCTTCAGTTAAAATGTCTTTTAGGATTTCCTCATCTCGAGGAACACACAAGCAGTCTTGCCACTATAGAACCCCGTCTGAGGAGATAGAATACCTAGTTGGTTTTTCCGCCCCAGTCTGACTCCACACTTTGTTAAGGTGTTCATCAAATCTCTGGGCATCAAAGACACGTTTTCATAAAGTAGGTTGCATGGTCATCTGTGCTATGTTAGCGATATCACCATTAACTACAACCCCGGTTTTTAGCGTTCTTCATTTCATCTTGTAACTTCCCTTGCTTGGTGATCATTGTAGATGTATGAACGGTCTGTGTCATTCCATCTGCATGACCAAGTACTCAAGGCTTTTTAGTCAGTGTATGCTTGCACTTTTCTCCATGCTCGTAATGTTGCCCTATCTCCATGGCAAGCACGACTGCTGCTAGTTCAAGGTCATGAGTAGGGTAATTTTGTTGGTGCTCTTTCTGCTTTCTTGAAGCGTAAGCTACTGCCTTACCATTCTGCATAAGCACGCACCCTAAGCCCTTACATGAGGCATCTCTATACATTACAAGGTTGTCTAGCCCATCTTGAATTGATGCAGTCACCAACCTTTGCTTAAGTTCCTGGAAACTCTGTACGCCTGCTGGTATTCGTGTAGGCGCTACAGAGATCCTGGAAATATCACGTACGAGTCTTTCGAAAGATTTCAAGAAACTTCGTACCTTAGTGACTGTGGTCAGTTTTGGCCACCTCATAGCTACTTCAATCTTAGTGGTGTCTACGATGAATTCTCCGCTTGACACCACATAACTTCGGATGTCATCTCAGACAGCCAACACTAGCACTTAGGAGATCCTAGCGCATGATTGATATGTTCATAACACCACCAAAACCTTCCTCAAGTGTTCATTTTCATATCGTCAAAGACGACTACAATGATGATAGCAAGAGAATCTTATGAACCTTCGATTTTTGTAAACTTACACTTTCACAAGGCATTGGTCGGGTCGAAAGGGCTTATCAGTAAACTCACCTTCCTCATGACTCTAGAAGGCAGTCCTCGACATGTCCCTCTCTTTGATCCTCATAGGAGGTATCCTTAGCTTGTTGAGACCCTTATGATCCTTACTGCTTCACCAAAAATGGCCTCATAATTGCATCTCATTTGGTTAACACAGGTCTTTCCTCATATGAGACGCCCCGTCACGTAGTTCGCTTGAGTATTAATACTCATTTGAGCCACGTATGGGCTCTTTTGACAGTAAGGGATCCTTGCATGAGTCCTTTGCGTTCACCTAGGCTAACTCATGCAGTATCTTTATGACTGAGCTAGTCACGTCTCCTCTCGTAATGATTTCTCATTACTGGTTTTTTCGATCACGTGAATCTTTCAAGTTCTTGTACCATATTCTAGGGAACTCTCTAAAGACTATTATTTGATAGCTAGCCTTCCTCAGATTTTGAGGATGCTATGTCAGTGTATTCTCTAAGACGTATCATGTCTCTGCTAGTCTTTCCTGGTTACAAGTCACCATCTCACTACCCTCTGGTGGTCTTTAGCATCCCGTTGTCTAGGAGTTCTACCTCTATCTGAGCATGCTTTACAAGTATGGCATCACACTCATGTGTGTAGCTAAAATCTTGCTCTTTGTAATCCGGGTGACCTATACGAGGGTAGGTTCTTACTAACACACATCTAGGTTTTCTCTCTCCAGACGGCGATGGCGTGACCATAGCTTGACCTCTTTTCCTGCTGTTCTCGACCCCGAGGTTCACCGGACTACCTTGACGGTTCTATGTCCTTTACTTTGTGAGCATGCCTATCCTGACCAAAGGATAGATTAAAACTCGTTTTTTTTTTTGGTCCTAATAACCACGTGCTGCATTTAGACTTTGTCCTTCCTACCAAGGTCCAAAGTGACTTGTTCTCTATTAGTTGATCCATCAATAGGAATATCATGCACTCCATATCTCTTGAGTGGCATCAAGCGTGCATCATGCTTTTGGAAGTCCATAACTGAAACTTAACTCGTGAAGATTCCAACCGACCTTGAAGCCATGTCCTCCATAGCTTCACTCTCAATGTTGGTGAATCTTATTTCTCGACCTTCAACTTAACCAAACTCACTTATGAAATTGGGTTGCTTGAGGGTGCATAACTCTTATAATGGTCACCCTAGTCTGTAAGAACTTTGTCTGGGTCTACTATGTGGTCTGCCCTAAGGCATATTCTACATTGTCTAGGCCTAAAATGTGGTCACAAAGGAGGCATGCTTGACATCTAGAATTATGGTCATGGGAGGTTGAGCCATAGGTATACCATCTCTTACTAGACTTTAGAAGGTCTGATATACATTTCTATGGGTTGGACGTCACGCACTTTGCAAAGTCACCCCTTTGCCTTCCTAAGGCCAGTAAGTTATAACGTGAACCCTCTCGGCCTTCTCACAATAACTCAAATCTAACATCGACAGTAATAGAGTGAACATTCACTATTAAACACTCTAAAGAGTAATCATAGTTACCACTTTCCCAAGACAAACATCAAATTGGCCTTGCAACCACTCATATCCTACTAAACAGGGTTAGAATGCTTACCTAGTTGCGGCGAGGCGTGTTGTCGAGCTGAGTCACAGAGATATACGACTCTCTATCCTAGAAAAAGTCTACAGAATCTAAAAGATGACTACTCTGATACCAATCTGTCACGACCTGATTTTCGAGGCTTCGAAAAACTGAATCGTGACTAAAAAGATGAAATAAAAAACAANTAAAAAGATGAAAATCAAATAAAATTAAAATATTTCAAAAGAGGATTTAAGTTTACAAAAAGGAAATAAAATACAAATATAAAAGGAATTCGCAAAAGACTCCAAAAGACCGAAAAGGGACTGACGCTCCGGAATGACCCCCTCTGTGACTGCACAGCTCTCGAACGCTCCTCCACCTCGACCGGCACCTAACAAAAAAAGTAGAAAGGAATGAGTAAAAAAATTATACTCAGTAAGCCACCTACTTGTAGGCTCTCTTCGCATCTTAATTTAACAGAATTCCCATGGTTTCCTACTTCGGTTCTAGGGCATCTGGTTCTAATCTTAGTCCCTTGGGGCTTGCCCCTTGGGTTTCACCGGTTCGTCGTCCTTTCATTAAACGCCTAGAGGTTCCTTACGCCAAACTAATATGGTCGGTATCTCTCTATGAGGCGTTAACTCTACATGGCTATCTGGGACTACATGGTACCTAGCCTAGGGGTGTGCTGAATACCCTTACGCCCATATAGTTCCCCTATGGGGGGCGAGACCCAACCCGTTCCCATGCAGCTAATGGGCTGTACGACGTGGGGACACATTTCCCATGCGAAATGGCTAAGAGCAGTAAGGACTGATCAGGGACCCTTAGTCCTCCCACGAAGCTATGGATACCGTTCTCACGCTAGCAATCTTTGAACACTCCGAGGTACTTTCTTGCCGTGGTGAATCGCTAAGTTCCTAGGGGAAAATTAAGTCTGGCTGGAGCGACATATCCCTCCTAACAGTAATTCTCTAAGCTTATCATAGAAATGGGCCCTAGCAATTAACAGAGTGTGCATGCAACCTTCTTCTAACATCATAGTATGTAATTCATGCAAACTAGGCATATCGGCTCAACGGGGCGATGACCTCCATTAAGCACCCAGAGCACAAGTTTGCGCTCAATGGGGCGAATTCGTCCATCAAGCACCCGGAGCACGGCATACACAATTCTAACATAAATTAAACGCATGCATACATACGGCGGAAGCTTAAAGGCAACACTCATGTAATTCACCCAATACAAACATAACAATTAATTTGACTAATACTTTACATGGAGAGCTAATATGAAGCAGAACTACTAACATGCATGCAAACCAAGCGAATCCTACAAGTATTTCTTCTTAAATACCGGGTGGTGACTTACCTGGTTGACGCGTGCCCTTTTTGCTAGCGTTTCTTTGTCGGTGAGGTGTCCAAAAATACTGATTTCTTTAAATGAGGTCCCTATTCACGTAAAAATAGTATTAGAACTGGAATCGAGACAAAAATCGGGCAAACAGAAAGCAACCGGGCCAAATTGGCCGTTTCACGTGCGCTCACGCACCAGCAGCGCGCTGGGAGTGCGTGGTCACGTGCGCGGGAAGGCGCTAGTCGCAGGCTGCACGCGCGCCCGCTTCCGCGTAGTCGCAGGTCGGTATGTCCGGTCGGCTCAGCTCGTGTATGCGGTTCGGCCCAGCTTGTAGGCAACACGTGTCGACGCCTCGATTGAGCTGCGTTGCTCCAGCCGATGGTCGACGCGTGTCTGGCGCCTGTCGCCGTCCTCCGCCGCTCGCCGGCCGCCCCTTTTTTTTTTCTTTCTTCTTTCTTCTCTGTCCTCCGAAAACTAAAACACAGTTCCCTTTTCCGATTTTCATATCTTTCGATCCGTAGATCGGATCGATATGATTCCTTCGGCAAAGTTCTAGATCGTTTTACGGGCTACGTCCTAGTATTTTTTTGTAATATTTTTGCTTGACTACTGGACGAGTTAAGAGCGTCGAAAGTTCGCTCACCGTTCTCGGACGATTCTTGGACCTCCGCCTTCAGGTTGAGATCTCGGCCAAACTTCTTCACAGATCATGCGTAGAGTTGTTCCTAGATGAATATATCAAGATTTCAGATCTTGATTCACAAAGGAAAACCCTAGATCTGAGAAAACGTTCAAGATCCTTACCTTGTGGGTTTTTCCCTTCCAAGAAAGTCTCCCTGCATCATGATCTTCACCTCCTTGCATCATGATCTTCACCGGAATAGACTTCGGCGGTAGTTTTCGGTGAGTCTTCCAGCCGGTCATCCCTTCTCCTCTCTCTAGGTTCTCTTTACCCCTTTCTCTCACTATTTCTTTTTTGCAGAACTCATGGGGTTTCGTTTGGACCCCTTAGGTGGTTGGAGGGGCAAATTTACCTATTTTCCCCTCTCTCTACTTTTCCTATTTTTTTTCTTTTTCTATTTCTATTTTTCTTTCTTTGGGTATTACACTCTTTGTATTTTTTTTTTTAATTTTTTTTTTTACTTTTGGTCATTCTCAATGGATTCTTATTTTCTTTTCTTTCATCACAATTGACTATGTATCATGCATCTCTCTCATTCTCTTATTTTATTTTTTATATTTTATTATTATTATTATTTAAAGTATTTTTCCCATTTTCAATGGTTTCTCATTTTTTTTCTTTCCTAAAATATCACGAAGCAATTTTTTTTGAATCCGGTCCAATTTGGGTCAGGTTGGGGTTCCAAAAGAAATTGATTAAGTCAACTCGACCCAATCTGAAAATAAAATAAATAAATAAATAAATCAAAGTCAAATAGCCACAACCAAACGATTGAACGGGGCCAAAGCCCAAAATTGAAGCCCACGTTGTATTATCTGTCACTACGTCCTGCGATGCTGTACACGTCTGGCTTCTACCGTTTGACTGCAAGTCGGAGACTTTGTCTCTCGGACTCATCTCTAACCTTTTACTATTTGTCTCTTTTTCGGTCTTCATTTTTAGTCTATCACCCTCGCACAGTCTTACTCCGAGTCTCTCAGTCTCACTTTTTCACTCTGAACCTCTCAGTCTCTCACTCTCAGACTTCGACTCTCCTCTCCGCGACGTCGTAACGCTGTGGTCTCGACTCTTCTCTCCGTCTCTTAGTCTCAATCTCGATCTCTTCTCGTCGTCGACAATGGATCTCTCCTTCTCTTCTCTCGATCTCTCGAATTCAAACTGAAGTGTTATGTAATTTTTTATTTAATAAAACTGAAACGGTTGTGGATGAGGCATTTTTTTTTTTGTCATTTTGGTGGTATTCAGATTGGGATGGTATTTTGATGACATTTTTATGCACTCACCAATACTTTGCACGAATACTTGCACTATGCAATGCTGCACTCCATTAACTAGATAGGTGGCAACATTAGTTATATGGCATCTTTTTAGGGAGGTTAAGTTAAATTTAAAAATTAAAAAAAAAAAAAATGGAACCCGAACTCAACCCGAGAATAGAGGGTTGGATTGGGTTGTGAAAATTTTTGGGTTGGGTTGGGTTACCCATCCAACAAACCCAAACTTTTGGATTGGGTAAAAAAAAACCCCTCAACCAAACCCAAACCCAAACCAGACCATGTACACCCTACCTCAAATAATCTATATAATTTAACCAATAATCTATTTAATGATGGATAAATTTTCACCATAAATTTTGAATTTTATTAAATTTAACTAAATTTTTAGGAAAATGTTAGTGGTTTTTTACCTTTTATTTAATTTTCACTCATTTTTTTCATAAATATAACCAAAAAAAATTGATTAATTACTTGGAAAGAACTTAAAATTTTCAATAAAATATAATTGATTTTTTTTTCTTACATAATTTGCTTCCAATTTCACAACAAATAATATATTTTAAGAAATTTAAAACTACATAAAGGTAGTATCTTGATGTGGATCGATACTATCCATTATTCTTCAATTGAGAAAAGTCTACACAATAGGTATTTCCAAACAATTGTGCTGTTTTTTTTTTCTTTATATTTTTCTTTTTTTCTTTTTTTCTTTCAGTTTTTAGAAAATCAATGACAACGAAAATAGTGAATGAACTGGCACGTGATCAGTATTGTTATTAATTTGATGGTAAAAAAAAACCCCTCAACCAAACCCAAACCCAAACCAGACCATGTACACCCTACCTCAAATAATCTATATAATTTAACCAATAATCTATTTAATGATGGATAAATTTTCACCATAAATTTTGAATTTTATTAAATTTAACTAAATTTTTAGGAAAATGTTAGTGGTTTTTTACCTTTTATTTAATTTTCACTCATTTTTTTCATAAATATAACCAAAAAAAATTGATTAATTACTTGGAAAGAACTTAAAATTTTCAATAAAATATAATTGATTTTTTTTTCTTACATAATTTGCTTCCAATTTCACAACAAATAATATATTTTAAGAAATTTAAAACTACATAAAGGTAGTATCTTGATGTGGATCGATACTATCCATTATTCTTCAATTGAGAAAAGTCTACACAATAGGTATTTCCAAACAATTGTGCTGTTTTTTTTTTCTTTATATTTTTCTTTTTTTCTTTTTTTCTTTCAGTTTTTAGAAAATCAATGACAACGAAAATAGTGAATGAACTGGCACGTGATCAGTATTGTTATTAATTTGATGTATAATTGAATTATAAACGTAACTAAAATGTTAAATTTATAATCAATTTAACTATAATAAAATATGCTACAAAAATTAAAATAATTACATTATGTCTTTTTTTAAATAAGAAAATTATTAAAAATATTTTATCTTTAAAAATTTCATGGATTAAAAAGTTAATAAATCTTGTAAACACGACGAATATGTAATAAAAAAAACCTTGTAAACACCACGAATATACTATTTCTTAGGTTCTATCTTTCTTTTCACTCAAGGTTGATGCATACTACTTTTCTACACATAGTTCCCATACATTTGCATAAACCCCGCTAGTAGGCTCGTTAATATATTCCTTATGTCTGACTATGGGCTAGAACACACTCACACTGTCAAAAACCATAAAAAAAGAGGGCATATAATAACGTGGCATACGTCACAACGTACTGGAAAAGTAATCAATACTTGTGTAAAATACCACATGCATGAAATCCTGCATTAAAAATCATGGTTCAAAGTATAATGTACATAATACTTCCATACTTATCATGACATAAATTTCCTATGAGACTTATATACACATTCATGCTCATCGTACATGATACATCATGGTGTCTCAAATGGCATAAACGTGACCATATTGACATAGCAAACATACTCAACAAATAGGAAATACATGCATAAAAAAAATTCATAGAATATCATATCATAATTAATAACACGGAAATAGCCCCTGGTCATGTATTAATTATAAATTTGAGAAATCTTCATGTCTCTTATCTCGTAAGGAGATAAGGACTGGGATATCTAATCCAAGTCTGAACAATGGTTTTACAGTGACTTGGACAAGACCGACATGGAGATAGTTAAACTCTTCACGATGTTGGAGTATAAGAGATCTTGAAAAAAGATTCAGAGATTCCCTATTGCTATGAATTGGGATGTTTTTCTCTGAGAATTTGATGCATGATCTTTGAGTAAAATTGAAGGTTGAAATTTGGTAGATAGTTTTAGGATCTACCTTTGGAATAGTCCAATTTTGGAGTTGATCTTCATTCTAGCAATCTGATATTCTTGATTGACTATATTTGAGATGGTGAGATTTTCTCCCCTTCTATGTTCATTTGAACTTTCTTCTTCATCGGTAGAACATTTGAAATGGTTTGATTTTCTGAGCTTTTTGAGAAATTCGTTATAGATAAGATAAGAGATAGAGTAGAATGATTTTTCTCTGAATTCTTCAATTGATATTCAAGAGAGAGCTATCGGCCGATCGATGCTCTCCTTACATTGATGAAGTCCTTTTATAGACTTCGAATTTGAACGTAAATTTGAGAAACGCCAACTAAGAGATAAGATCGAATCTAGCAGGACAGGACCCTGCAAGATTTGTTTTCTAAAAGTAGGAAAAGACATCAAGTAAACTAATTATTTAAAAGACTAATAATTTACCCACACTGATAATTCACATATGAGCCTTCACTGTGTGGCTGACAAGTTGTCAATCTTTGTTTTGTCTCTGATAAAGTTGTCACGATATAGATAAGATTTTTCTTCAGAATTTTTCATATGACTAAGCACCCAAGCTTGCCAATGGACTTACTACGCTTCCCGCGTCTTACCACCTGGAACACAAGGGCTATTCGCTCAGCTATCACATACTCCAAATTCTTCTGAATTTTCTTATCATCCTCCTGGTTTCTGCAACATCGTTCTTAAAGATCGAGTAACTCCTCTTCCCTCACAAAAATTGAGAGACTCTGATACCATTCCTACGCTTAATGACTTGAGCTCTTACAATTTACATGAGCTCTATTATCCTAGCTTAATATAATACAATTAATACATATATTTACATTTTTCCATGTTCATCAATTTCTCAATGAAAATAGGAACTCCTTTTACATCCATAACTTGATGAAAGAGGAATGCCATATTCATCCAAAGTATGATGAAAGTAGGAAAAGATGCATCAATAATAGAGAAAAACCAAGATAATAAAAATCCAAAAGATGGAAAGTTGAAGAAGCAAAGTGAGAATATTTCACTCACGAATTCATTATTTTTTTTTTTTTTATTTTTTTTTTTTACAAATAGTTTAATGACTATTCAGTGATATTTACAAAGGTGGTTGAGAATCCAAAAATGGATGATTGAGATCATAAATCGTGTCTTCATCTTCTTCTTCTACAATAGAAGGAGAAGACGTCGACCGACTGATACGGCCTCTTGAAGAAGCTTTTGAAAATTAGCTTCTGAAGTTGTCTGGGCTAATGCAGCGAGTAGCTTCGACTTTGAATTAAGGAATTCGGAGGTCTTGGATAAATCCTGAAGATGGCCATTCTTAGATAGCCAGATCTTTACCGCTTTGATGTCTGCGTGGGTATAAATATATTTATCCCACCATTCCATTTTGATAGTTTTAAAGACCTGTTTTATATGGTTTTCGGTTTCTTTCATTTGAAAATTCCAAGTTAAAATCCAAGAAATTTGAAAGTATACCCAAAAGCACATGGTTAATGGAAATGGGGTTTTGAATATATTTTGAATGAAGTAGCAGAACCATTCCTGTATTGGAACTGGAAATATATCTTTGGGTGATCCAAAGATTTTCCACCATTTGATGAACCAAAATGGGTAATGAATTTTATGAGCATTCTGGCATAATTGAATAAACCATGAGTGCTCGTAATTTTGATACCAAATGACATTGAACCACGCCATCTGATAGTCTCTGCATGAGTAAGAATGAGGAACAAAAGGTTTTGAAAAAATCTTCTCCGTGTATGGATCTTGATTCCAATCGTCGAGTTCATGACTTTGTAAATTTTTAATTTTGAATACGCAATTTTCGAAGGATCATCGCGACTTGGAATATGAGTAATTTCAACGGACTTTGTGTCGACTAGAATGAATTCATAAAACCTTTTGGTTCTATGAAGATCTTCTGGGATATAAAAGAATCCCGATGGATAGGCTTTTTTAACGACTTCGCCGATTTTTGGGTTGTCGTATTCTAGTTCTACCAGAGCTTCTGGTATAGACACAGATTTTTTAAAATAGGTTCTGATTTCAGGAACTGGAGAAAATCAAATCGGAACAACCGCGTCCGAGTAGGTTGAGGGGACAGAAGGTCCCTTTGAAGTGGATGAGATAGTAGGTCTCGATGGAGTAATGGCAGATGGCCGTGTTGAAGAGGCAGAAGGCCTCGCCGGTGTGATAACCTCCGCTTGTTTTTTAGAAAGCTTTGCTTTAGACCTGGTCACCAAGGTGAAACCACCATCCAATCCATTGCATAGCTGTCAGACGTCATTGGAGTAGGTGTGCTTGAAGAAGCATTGGGCTTCTTCCCTTTTTCGATCACTTTCTTTCCGGTCATTGCTGGGAGAAGGAGATTGGTTACGGAGAATTTTTCTTTGAGAGTAAGAACTCTCTTGAGAGGTAATCTGCCAAGGGGTTTTCGACCCCTTTTATAGGCAAAATTTGGAAGTAGAAGAAAGATAAAATGGCTTGCCATCTAGCAAAAATTTGTTTAGACACAAGATTCTTGACATCCTTTTCTAAAACAAATTTAGATGCNACTGCTAACAAAATCAAAAGAAAAGATATATATATATAAACTAAAGAGCATGAAGCAGGAAAGAAGTAAAAGAGAAATAAAGAGAGCAGGAAAGAAGTAAAAAAAAATAGAGAGAAGGCATACAGAGTAAAAAAAAGCAGGGAAGAAGAAAATACAAAGAAGGCCCGAAAGTAAAAAAAAAATAGAGAGAAGGCATACAGAGTAAAAAAAAATAGAAAAGGCAGGGAAAAGAAAATACAAACAGGGCTAGAATATAAAATCAAAAGAAAAAAAACACAGAGCAAGAGAAAAATAAAAGGGAAGAGTTGGGAGTAAGAATGGATCCGAATTGACCAACAATATGATTAAGTAAGTATGGATTAAAAATTGGTCAAGAATATGTCTTGAACAAAAATGGAGAGAAAAAGCAGAGTAAAAAAGAATATCAAAAGGGAAGAGAGAAGTAAGTCGAAATAAAAAATAGAAAATGAAATCTTAATATAAATAGAATATATATNGAATATCTTGTAACGACCCAAAAAAAACTAAATAATTAAATAATTAAAATAATAATTTTCCCTAAACTACTCCCCACTAACCCCCTCTCTCTCCCAACTATCTCTCCTCAACCAACTCATGCTTAAAAAAAACCCAAATCAGAATACTGGATGCATCTGAGGTTCCTATAATGAAAAAAAAATACTGGGTGCGTTCCTACCATGAAAAAAAATACCAACAACCAGATTTGCAAGGAGAGCTGGAGATTTAATTATTGGAGAGAGATCTTGCTTTGGAGAGAGATCTTGCTTTGTTATTATGGTAAGTCATATTTCAGATCTTTTCATTTATCCCAATCAGATTTCCTTTTCCTTTATCTAATTAATATCTTGTTCCCTGCCCATTTATTTAGATTTTTTGTTATGATGTTAGGTCATAGAAAAATAACCGGAACATATTTTCTTTTCATTTGTCTAATTATTCAGAATTAGATCCCTGGTTCTGTTGCCCACATATTTAGATTTTTGGTTATGATGTTAGGTCATAGAAAATAACTAAAACAGATGAGGCAAATATTTGTCAACATAACAGATAGAAAAATAAATACAAAATAGAGAGTAAAAGAGAAGAATCGGAACAAAAAATTAATAGGTAAATAAGAAAGAGGAAAGAAGAAAGGAAAGATTTGAAATGAAAATTTATGTGTGAATTTTAGATTTTAACAAAATTAAAGGAAGAAAAAAAAA
>NC_036657.1:5203589-5223709 GCF_002806865.2 Cucurbita pepo subsp. pepo | reverse complement strand
AGTATTCTTTGAAATACTCAGGCCGTGTGCCACATCATTTTTCAGGTAAAGGCAAGGCGCACTTGTACGGAGGACGGCGGCATCGCGAGCAGAGACTGTGGCACGTGCATAGGGTAGACTCATATTTAAATTTCTAGTCTTAAGTTAGAATAGGTTGTTTTGCATTTCATTGTTTTAAATTATTTTGTATTTGTTTTTGTTTTCTCTAAAGTTCAGTATTTCATATTTAAACACGTAAGACCATGGCTGTGTTTTCGAGAAAAGAAGTTGTTTTAAACGTTTTTTTTTTAAGTTTACGCTATAAATGATGTTCAAGTAAGAGTTACATTTCCGCATTATAGATGAGCATGAGACGTTAGTAGCGACTCTGAGTATGTGGAAATTTAGGGTCGTTACATATCTAATTCATTCCAAAACCTTATTTAAGGGTTTGTAGTTTATTACCAGTCGTGGGACTCCACGTTCCTTTTCTGCCTGATTGTTGACGTAAAAAGCTGCACATGACCAGGGGCTCTTTGACGGTCTAATAAGACCCTTCTGCAAAAGATCATTGATTTCTGCTTTGCAGAATGTTAGTAATTCTCAATTCATTTGAATAGGTCGGGCCTTCGTAGGAATATTTTTCTCCTCGAAGTTCTTGACATAAGGAAGATCAACTATGTGTTGCTTCCTATTCCAAAAGGCATTAGAGATAATTGAACAAATTTCCCTTTCTATTTGAGTTTGTAAAGTTTTGATTTTAGACTGGACAATCTTATTTTCAATCTGTTCTTCTATTCTTTTGAATGAAATTTCTTAGTTTATAAAAGAAATTTGTTTTTCTTTATAATTTAATATATTTATGGATGGAATAATTATATTCTTTTTTTAAGGTTATTTATTTCACTAGGGGAAAGGAAATTAAATTTTATTTCTTTCCTAAGCTTTACTAAGGCCTTTGACTCTAACCCGTTCTCAGTTATTTTAAAAGGATATAATTGAGTAATGAAAGGAGTACCTACGATTAACTCTTATCCTAAGTTCTTTACTAAAAAGAAGGAATTTAGGAAGCAAATTCTATCATTGCAAACATGAACTTTTGATAGTTTGTAATTAATTTTGAGTTTGTTGTTGTTTGCACCTCTAAGACCCTCAGTAGTTTTTTCAAAATACTTTGTAGGTATTAAGCCTTCTTGAATGCAATTTTGATCGGCTCCAGTATCTATGATAGCCTTTAGTGTGATTTTGAAATCATAAATTTTTAAGGTAACGAGACCGTACCATTTTTTATATTGAAAAGTGGTGATGGCTCCAACGAAGGAACTTTGAAAATCTTCTTCGTCCAGGTTCGGTTGCGCCGTTTCCCTTTGTTCGGGCAGCCTTTCCTGAAGATTGAGAATTTCTTGACGAAGCATATAAGATTCTGACCTAGTTTCAGATCTTAATGCATGTACCTCTTATTTGAGATTATTAATCTCTCTTTGTAAATCTCGAGTAGTGAGTTCTCTCGGTTTTTCAAATCTTTGGAGAACTGATTGGAGTCTGTAGGGATTTCTTTCTTCCCTTTCAGGTGGCTTAGAGATTGTCATGACATCTCTAAGTCGTTGAGCAATTTTCTGTTGAATTTCTGGATCTTGAACTTTTTCTACTACTTCGAGTAGAATTTCTTGATCCTTTGTAAGGACATTTATGCATCCTTCGCACGTCCTTTTTCCTTCTTGTTCTGATTCGTATTCTGTGCTAGAATAAGAATCGGATTCTTCTTGGAGTTCGAGGATTTCTCCCTCGCTGGATTGTTCTGAGTCGGTTAGAGCTAGTCGTAGTAGCTGATTTTTCAGCTCTTGATCTATCTCCAACTCATTGATCTTTCCTCTGATCGGACACTTATTAGCATAATGTCCTTCTTCTCGACATTTGAAGCAAGTTTGCCTTTTCTTTCCTTTATGGGGTTTTGTAGGAGTATACTTCCTCCTTGAATACGTTGGCTTTTGAGACTACACGGGTTTATTCCGATACTTTTCTCTGGCCCTGTATGAATGATAAGGTTTTGGATGCGTCTTAACCTTCTTTCTTCTAGAGGTTGAGGGAGCTTCTATCCCCTTGCATCCATATTGATCGCAAAATCTTTACCTCAAATAATCTATATAATTTAACCAATAATCTATTTAGTATGGATAAATTTTCACCATAAATTTTGAATTTTATTAAATATAACTAAATTTTTAGGAAAATGTTAGTTGATTTTTTACCTTTTATTTAATTTTCACTCATTCTTTTTCATAAATATAACAAAAAAAAAATGATGATTAATTACGTGAAAGAATTAAAATTTTCAATAAAATATAATTGATTTTTTTCCTTACATAATTTGCTTCCAATTTCACAACAAATAATATATTTTAAGAAATTTAAATCTACCTAAGAGTACCTTGATGTGGATACTATCCTATTATTCTTCAATTGAGAAAAGTCTACAAAATAGGTCTTTCCAAACAATTGTGCTGTTTTTTCTTTTTCTTTTTCTTTTTCTTTTTTCTTTTTTTCTTTCAGTTTTTAGAAAATCAATGACAACGGAAATAGTGAATGAATTGGAATCGCCTAATGAAAATCAATGACAACGAAAATAGTGAATGAACTGGCACGTGATCGGTATTGTTATTAATTTGATGTATAATTGAATTATAAACGTAACTAAAATGTTAGCGGTACTTACTTTCCTTTTAAATTTATAATCAATTTAACTATAATAAAATATGCTACAAAAATTAAAATAATTACATTATGTCTTTTTTTAAATAAGAAAATTATTAAAAATATTTTATCTTTAAAAATTTCATGGATTAAAAAGTTAATAAATCTTGTAAACACGACGAATATGTAATAAAAAACCTTGTAAACACCACGAATATACTATTTCTTAGGTTCTATCTTTCTTTTCACTTAAGGTTGATGCATACTACGTTTCTACACATAGTTCCCATACATTTGCATAAACCCCGCTAGTAGGCTCGTTAATATATTCCTTATGTTTGACTATGGGCTAGAACACACTCACACTGTCAAAAATCAATTAAAAAAAGAGGGCATATAATAACGTGGCATACGTCACAACATACTGGAAAAGTAATCAATACTTGTGTAACATACCACATGCATGAAGTCCTGCATTAAAAATCATGGTTCAAAGTATAATGTACATAATACTTCCATACTTATCATGACATAAATTTCCTATGAGACTTATATACACATTCATGCTCATCGTACATGATACATCATGGTGTCTCAAATGGCATAAACGTGATCATATTAACATAGCAAACATACTCAACAAATAGGAAATACATACATAAAAAAAATTCATAGAATATCATATCATAATTAATAACACGGAAATAGACCGCATGTCACATGTTATTCATACATCAAACAATTCATCCAACCTAACCCATAGGTATTCCAATAGTACTTGCAAGTCAAACAATTCATCCAACCTAACCCGTAGGTATTCCAATAGTACTTGTACTTACAATTTTGTCTAAACCATTGTTCTTTTGCTTTCCTTAGCTGGTCTTAGCCTAATTTTACTTGATGTGATCCAACGTCGCCTGAATCAAGCTCAATTACGTCAAAAATAGCTTCATACGTCAAAAATAACTTCATAACTGTAAAAAATAGTAGGATGTAGAACAAATTGATAAACATATTTGAATTCGAGTTGATCCAAGGTTTTTTTTTTCAATTTGACTACAACAATGTACCTATCTAAAAAGAACTTTTGTCCCTAAAAGTATGTTAAACTTGGAAGAATCTAGGGTACTTCTTCATCATTCCATCCTCCCGTTCTAGTGTGCAAGGTCTTTACTTCTCGAAAAAAGAAAAAAAAAACATGTATCGGACTTTCCTCATAACCAAGCTCTCGTCTAACTACAAAGGCTTATGGCCTATCATATGGGTATAGTTGATCATGTACTTACAAACACAGATAAATGGAACACATTATGTATCACATATAACGATGGTGACAGAGCCAATAGATATATTACCAATCCAATTCATTCTAGAATTTTGAAAAGCTTAATGATGCATGAGCTTAAGCCTAAGCTTTCACGTCAAAACCTCAAAAGAGTCTTCATCGGCGCTTTGTCATCTACTTATAATTTCAAGTCTTTTTGTAATACATGGGTGTAATTTTTCTGTCTATTCTAGGCTATATGCATCCTCATCTTGATCTTGTGCACCAGCTCATGAGTGGCTTGTACAAACTTTGGTCCTAATAGAACGCGTTCATCCACTTTGTCTAAATATACCAGAGACCTCTACCATTTTCCACACAAAGCCTAGAACTGTATCACGCCTTTAGTTGCTTGAGGCGTTTGAGATTTGTTATAAGAGATTTCAAGAGATGAAACTTAAATCTCAATTGCTTGAGAATCCAACACAGAGACACGTAACAAATCTTCCAACGTCTGGTTCAAACATCGTCTCTCTCTAGGTGAAAAGTAGTATAAAAAAAATCTAATCGGGAACACTACATTTTTTTGAAGACTATGTCAAAATTTTGACGTGAAACAAGGGTCCAAATCCGATACTATGAAAAATGGCACCGCATGTCATTTGAATATCTCCCTATATATTTGTGCCCGTTATCCACAAAGTAGATAGTTTTTATGGTAATAAATGTGTGGGTTTGATGAGTCTATTGATAATCACAAATATCACCGTTTAACCTTCAAGGTTCTTGGTAAACTTCAAGTCCCTCTCCACTTCCACTCTAGAGCGCTCAAAGGTTGCAACAATTCTTTTGTCCTCTATTTCAATGCCTTGATTTATTTGCAAATACATCTATTTACCAACTTTTTTATATCATTCTTCCGGATGCACCACCAAAAATGTTGTTTTAGGTCTTAGTACATCTTACTACAACTTGGATGCATAGAAAAACGGTGAGTTATGAGCTTTCATTCATATCTCATATCTCAACTAATCACATGGTAGTACACAAAAACATCCTTGATAGAGAAGTTTGTTGTCCTAGGGTCATCATAAATCAACAGGCATTTGTCACATAGTTGTCACTTGTTGACCCATCAAGCATTTATTAATATATTGTGGTATCTTATCTCTTTTTGTTTTGTAGTACACCACCATTATAATTCTTGAAACTATCTTACTTTTGGTACCAACCATATGCACTAAAAAGTGCTTTGGGCGTCTCCTTTAACGTCAACTTCTTGAGGGGATAATCTCCTTGGTACATGGTTTTTCTTTAAGATGACAATTTAGCTAATCACTAGTAATGATGTTTAATTTGGCATTTGTTCATTGAGCATCAATAATTTAGTGTAAAACCAACTATTATTAAGACAAATAATTTCATGTTGCTATAGTACAAGTAAGATAAAACATTAACCTTCTCATGTTACCTTACTAACACGAGAAAGAGCATCAACCTTTTCATGTTATCTTAGTCCTCAAGCTAGTTATTTATTCTGGACATCATTACAATTTACAAACCTTCCTATATTTATTTCGGACATCATTACAATTTACAAACCTTCCTATATTTATTTCGGACATCATTACAATTTACAAACCTTCATATATCCTCATGAACATCTAATTTGTAGAGTTATGGTCAGCACATTCTTTAACTTTTGAAAGCTCTAATCGTAGTCTCACTACAGGTACAAGTAACACTCGTGCGAGTCAACTAAGTCAAACTCAAAAAATTTGAATAAACCTTCTACGTCATCTCATCAAATAAAATAAAAAAACTTACAAATTTTTGTCTCCATACGGATCAAGACCAACTGCACACTATTTCTTCTTTAAAATGATTCATTACACCACATTCTTTAATAGTAGTCTTTTATTAACCACACAGGATCAATTTACTAATACTACAAATAAATTTAGAAACTTTTTTTTTTTTTTTTAAGATTTAGTTAACGAAAACCTCATAAAAGACATCTTAATAACTCATAATGACCATGTCTAACTTCAAAANATGACATGCTTGACTCATATACTTATAACCTTTGTTCTAGAAGAATACATGGTCTTCATCACTTAAGGGAATGAACTATTCAATTGTGCAGCATAACTAAAAAAAAGTAGGTTCTCTAAGGATTCGATACTCCACTTATTACTTGTGAACAGTGTATACTTATACCAATACTTGCAATTTTTTAATGCATAGTGTTGTATACCTATATAAGTTGGAAGTGTTCTAATGATACGAAACTTTCTTCACAAGATCTAGAACTTATTTCAAATTATGAAACTTTTTTCACACGATCTTCCTAGCTATGACTTGAACACTCTAAGCTTGTGGGAGACTATGGAAAGAAAATCCTCCTAGGATTTGAGAGGGAGAAGTCTAGAGAATTATTTGTTCTCCAAAGAGAGGAGAAAGTGTGTGTGGTACACATTTGGTTTAACCCGAGGGTCTTACTAATATTTTGAGACATTTTTATTACATCTAGAATAATATATTTGAATATCATATATATTAAGAATATTTGCTAAAACTATTCCATCTCAACCGTGGTGAAAGTTTTTTATCTATAATCATTTACCAAATCAAATAAATTACAAAGTAAATGAAAATTAAAAAGAAAATGGTAAGAGAAATATAAAATATTGCCTATAATAAATATGATACTTTGCTAAACCCAAATGAAAGGCTAAATATCCTCAATCATAGAATATATTTGCCTATGCTACATATAAAACCATAATTCAAGATTAAATATCCTCAACATATATAAAATATAATATTTTATTTAAACACATAGTTAACTTATCCCATAGGCCTGACTATGGGCTAGTGCATGCTCACGCTACCGAAAACAAACGAAAAAGAAATGAGCATGTATAATAATATGATATACGTATCTGTAACAAATTGGAGAAGTAATCTGATAAGCGCCAACAATGCTAGATTTTTGTAAAGCTAGAGGTCCTTCTAGAATCCTTGCAAAACGTTCACAGAGAAAGAGAAAGCTAACTTAACGGATTGATTCCAATCAAGAGCTGGTTAGAAGATGAATGACTCTTAGATCGAACTTGGAATCTATGATGGTCACTCTTAGATACCAAGACAATTCACTCCAGAATTAGCTTGATCAAAACTAATTCAATGAATCGGTTTAAACATCAAATCTAAAGCAAGGTTTGAAAAAGAATAACACCAAAAAAGTATTAAGAAAACACAAAGGTGTTGTTAGTATTCAACTGTAATAACGTAAAATAATGATAATATGTATTTTGTATTTATTTGTTGTTGTGTTTGTTAATAATAATAATAATAAAATATAAAAAAAAAATGAAAACACGGCAGCTGCTGTAAAGGAGGATGAGGGGCAATGGACGCGTAGGCTGGAGGCGTGGGAATGATGAAGGGTTGCTAGATGGTGTGGAGGCAAATTAGGGAGTTGATTAGGCTTGGAAAAATTCTGAGATTTGGAGTTTGGGTTGCTTAAGTTTGGTTGTCAATCGAGGGTAAGGAAAGAGAGGTTGGTGCTGAGGAATCCTTTGAGGAAGGGGATACGGCCACGAGCTTAATTGGACAGTTATTCGAAGGTAACGAAAAACCCATATCACCAAACCTTTAAATCTTGATATCTTGGTTCATATTGCATAATAAATTATGAAATAAGGCTTGTTAGAACCGTAATTAGGAGATCTATAAAGTTGTAGAAGAAATCAGAACGAAATCCGAGCTATAGAGATGGAATATTGCTTCGGGACACAACGAGTATTAAAGGAAAAGTTTGGGAAAAATTGCAGGAAACGGAGGTTGAAGACGAGCGCATGAGGGACACGCGAGGCGCTTGGGAGTCCGCGAGTGAGAGCGCGACTGTGCGTAGATTAGGCACGTGAGAAACTACCCCCGAACTTGTGTTGGCACGTGAGAAGGTATTTTGGCTCTCGGTTTGTCCCGTTCGACTCTTTTTGACCTGTCCTATCAAAATTGGTCTATACTTATGTTGAAATTGGTAAAATACAGGTCTGATAGGAAGGAATTATGTTCGAATACCTATTAAACGTACATTCAAGGGGAAAAGGAGTTCGAAACCAAGTAAGTAGCATATCGATCCTTGAACTAGTTCTTAACTTGTTGACTAACATGTGAGTATGTTGTTTACCTGATTAAGAGCTTAGTATGTTAAAATGAGCTTTGATGATATTGAATGTTTATGATATTGAATGTTTATTGTATATCGTGATTGCTTGCCTGTGATGTAAGCATGATATAAAGGATTACTCGAATGTTTTACGTGTTGAACATGATAAATATATGAAAGCATGCAGTAAATGTGAGTACGTGATGCATGTTAATGGAAAGGTTATGACTCTAGGATATGCTTATNGGAAAAATTCTGAGATTTGGAGTTTGGGTTGCTTAAGTTTGGTTGTCAATCGAGGGTAAGGAAAGAGAGGTTGGTGCTGAGGAATCCTTTGAGGAAGGGGATACGGCCACGAGCTTAATTGGACAGTTATTCGAAGGTAACGAAAAACCCATATCACCAAACCTTTAAATCTTGATATCTTGGTTCATATTGCATAATAAATTATGAAATAAGGCTTGTTAGAACCGTAATTAGGAGATCTATAAAGTTGTAGAAGAAATCAGAACGAAATCCGAGCTATAGAGATGGAATATTGCTTCGGGACACAACGAGTATTAAAGGAAAAGTTTGGGAAAAATTGCAGGAAACGGAGGTTGAAGACGAGCGCATGAGGGACACGCGAGGCGCTTGGGAGTCCGCGAGTGAGAGCGCGACTGTGCGTAGATTAGGCACGTGAGAAACTACCCCCGAACTTGTGTTGGCACGTGAGAAGGTATTTTGGCTCTCGGTTTGTCCCGTTCGACTCTTTTTGACCTGTCCTATCAAAATTGGTCTATACTTATGTTGAAATTGGTAAAATACAGGTCTGATAGGAAGGAATTATGTTCGAATACCTATTAAACGTACATTCAAGGGGAAAAGGAGTTCGAAACCAAGTAAGTAGCATATCGATCCTTGAACTAGTTCTTAACTTGTTGACTAACATGTGAGTATGTTGTTTACCTGATTAAGAGCTTAGTATGTTAAAATGAGCTTTGATGATATTGAATGTTTATGATATTGAATGTTTATTGTATATCGTGATTGCTTGCCTGTGATGTAAGCATGATATAAAGGATTACTCGAATGTTTTACGTGTTGAACATGATAAATATATGAAAGCATGCAGTAAATGTGAGTACGTGATGCATGTTAATGGAAAGGTTATGACTCTAGGATATGCTTATTGGTTGTTGAGCCATGACTTATTTATATGAGTATGATAGTCTACTAATTCCCGCGGAGTTCTTGACCAACGCGCTGTATGCTAAGTCAGGGAGCATGAGTACTCCTGATCGTTGGTATATGAGATAAACAAACCTCCAGAGAAATTAGTAGACGGGCCGTATTTGACCGAGAGTGAGTCTTACATACGAGTTCGAAAATTCTAGATAAGCATATCAAAAGAGAGTCAATAACCTAAGCGGGAGGTAGTTGAGATACCTCATTAATGAACAGATGACCCTAGTAAGAGAAACTATGAGTTAATGACGAATAAAACTTAAAAACACCTGGAAAGATTAGTTATGAACTCATGAATGATAAGCTAGCTACTTACCAGGTAATCTAATTACTCATCAAAATTATTATAACTTTTCTTTCCAGATTTAGATGATGCAGGCCAACCGAGGACGAGACCAGCGGGCTAGAGACTACTGGGAATCCATGTCTGGGTCTGTTTATGTAATTATGCGTTCGTTGTCAATAATTTACTTTGGTCGTTTTAAGTTTTAAAAAGTACTGGTTTTAAATGTTTTTACCGGATGTTTTTAGAAATATTTTGAAATTTATGATTAGATATCAGAGTTTGTTATCAGTGTCGATGATAACTCCTGTTAATCGCATTGTCAGTGAGCGGGTGTTACATCAACAATTCATCCCAAACATGAATATTACGTGCCTTTAAGTAGGCCCAAGAGATAACCCTAACATTATAAAGTTCAGCCACCAACCACGAATCACTCATAAATGCTATTAAATACAAATTGAAGAAAATAAGGTATTCATAAATTGTTTTAATTGGTAGTTCAACTACCAAAGACAAGTCTTTTAATTACTTTTCAATGTCAGCCACTCCATTATCTTCTTGATTCGATATGCTAACAAAAGTCTTTATTTCAACTTGTACACTAGCTAGCTTTCAAAGATGCAATGTATAGGCCTCTTGAATCTTCTTAACCTTGCTTTTTGTAATCGATCCTTCGGGTACATACAAAAGGTCAACAGTTGAATTCATATCATAATCCATGCTCGTGTGACATACAACATGTATGAAATTCCACATTAGAAATCATGGCTCAATAAATGATGAAAATATATGTCATGACTTTCTTTCCAAAGCTTTAAATCATGAGTCACCGTGTGGATTGACACACAAGCACAAAATAATATAAAAAAAAAAATTTAAAACAAAAAGCATAAAAAATATATACATACATTTACATATTTTCATATCAGTGTGAGTTAAATACAAGACTAGGGACAAGGGGTTTGTATAAAATTTACTCAAAACAACAATAGGAGAATTGACGACTCACGTGGATACTTCTCTATGATTGCATAGCTTTTGACTACTCCCAACCTCGACTAGCTTGCTCAGTTTTCACTTGACAAAATTGTTAGGATCGCACAACAACGCACACGCTCGATCTAGATGAACACAAAGAGAAGGATAGAGAGAAGTTGTTGTGCGATCCTAATAACTGGTATCAGAGCTAACGACTGATATCGATCCTAACAATTGGTATCAGAGCTAACGACTGGTACGCATGTACAACAAGAGAGTACAGAGAATAGAAAAGTACCTTTTAGCCAGAGTTCTCCTTGCAACTTTTCTCTATCTCATTCTTTGTGTTCATCTAGATCGAGCGTGTGCGTTGTTGTGCGATCCTAATAACTGGTATCAGAGCTAACGACTGATATCGATCCTAACAACTGGTATCAGAGCTAACGACTGGTATCGATCCTAACAAAAATAATAACTGGGTTGAGTATAGAAATAGTAGTCAACGTCTAGCTTATAATCTCATCCATAACCTAGTTAGGCACCATGGCTTAGTTTTGGACTCAAAGTTTAGGCATTGGTTCTACAACTTATCTAGGGTTTTGGTATATCCTGAAGTTCTTAAAGCATAATTTTCATACCTGTGACAAAAACAATCAAGCTTCGTGGGTAGTTTACATTACTTAGCTTTCTTACTTTCTAGGTTGTGATCATCGGTATTTGTGAATCTGAGAAACGCAACCTCGTATAAGTTCCAACACATGAGGGATACTAGGGTAACATGAATGGAACCTTAAAATCTTATGTGAAAGATTAGCAATCCGTTCAATGACCATAATCCCATAATGAAATCTAGGGGAGCAACCTCATGTGTCGACCAACCATTAAGTTACTTGTGTGGTCTTTCGTCTCTCTCAAGGTAATTTATGGAACAAAGAAGTTGTTGGGAGGCTTATGACCATTTTCACACATGATAATGACATTAAAAATGATCGAACCTCAAAACGCTACCCTATCAAACCAACTTAAGTCAAGCTCAACTGTACTCTATCACAAGTCTGTTGATAGGAGTAAGAGCACTAATGTTAGGATCACACAACTTAAACACTCAATCTAGAGGAAGAATATAAAAAACAAAAGAAAGAATATGTAAAGAAAAATATACTACAAGAATGAAGGCTTTTGATAGCGTTTAACGATAGCATTTTCTATTTAATGCAATTATAAATAATGAAAGAAAAAAAATTGGGAAAGCTGAGAAAGCACACAAAGCTAATTCAAAATTAAATAAAGTAGAAACAGAAGAAGGAAGGAAAGAAAAAAATTGGAAAAGCCCAGCCAATAAACCCTACAATGTGCCATAATAAGAGAACAACTCTCTCCCTTGCAACTAGACTATGTCAACAAACAAGTCTCTCCCTGGCAACTCTCTCCCACTTATTTCAGCAAAACTATCTCAGTAATCTTGCAAAAGTCACTCTCCCACTATCTCGACAAGTAGTGAACTCGTTCTTAAGTATGGGTTAGTTTAAAATCTCATGCCCATCCGATTTTCATCCCCCTCTCTCTTGCTTCTTTTTTTAGATTTTGTTTAGTATTATGAGGATTGGATTGGGGATTGAGGTGTTACAGTAATTTTTCCTCTCAATCTAGTAGTGACGATGAGTGTATGAGTGAATTTTTTTGCTGCTGCAATGTGTTATAGTAATTTTTCCTCTCAATCTAGTGATGTATGACTGTATGAGTGAATTTTTTTTATGCTGCAATGACCCTACTCATGTACATAAACACGCACCCCATATTGAAATCTTTTTGGTGCGGAAATTGTTTTGTTACTACAATGACTTTTCACTCCACATCACTAGAGTAAGCAAAATTTTAAGGGAAAAAACACATACTGATACTAATATATATCTGCAACATATAAACACACGCTACTCCATCAATGATCAACATTTCAATAACCCTACTGAATAAATATTATTCTACTACAAAAATATATATATATGCTCTTGTAAAGAAAATATTTGTAGCTTTCTAGTGATATATGAGTGAAATTTCTACTAGAAAAAGCAACATTTTAAGAGTATGTGTGATTTTTTTTTAGGAAAATTATATATTATAAAACTTGTATTGAATCTTGCAAGATAATTATGGAAATTAGAAAAATAATTCAATTTTGCCTTGGATTATTTAACATATAACTGAAATTAAAGAAAGTGCCAACAAAGGGTAGTTTAAGGTTTAGTTGATTGAAATTAAAGGTATTTAACATATAACTGAAATTAAAGGTATTTAACAGATAACTAACGGTAAGTTACCTTATTCTTGTCTTATTTTTAGAAAGATTTGAATGTACTTGTTATAGTAGGTTTTGATCTTTGGTGGTGGTGGGGAACTTTTTGAAAAAAAGTACTTGATTCGATTATTTTTCTTATAACATGCGTTAAACTTGTTTGAAAATGACTGTTTTTTTTATACTTTATTGGATATGTGAAAAGTTTGGAAGTATTGTGTTCGTTCATCTCTCTTGTTTATAATGTAAATGAAATGGGCGGTTGAAGTGGTTTTTTTATTAGTATAAGCACATTGAACAAACAACGGACTCTATTGAGATGTTTTTAATCGTGTCTCTTAACTTATAAGATGTGTGAAGTAATTATGGACAATTGACATTTTTTAAATGTAAGAATTGCATTATGTATTTGATATACTTTCTTGGTAGGAGCGCATTGAACAAGTCGAGATTGAGACAAAAACTTCATCAAATAATATTGTTGATGATGCCTTGAGTAAAGTTCTTGAACCGTATCGTGGGCATGTAAGAAGACTTAGATTTGGAGAGACTCGCTCTAAATTGTCTCTCTTGTCTCAACAAGAAAATAAATACATGACTCTTGAGAAAGAATATTTGAAGATGAGGGAAGAAATGATGGAAATGAAATCAATGTTCTCAAGTTTATTCATATTTGAAAAGACTTGAAAACTTCTAATAGTATTGGAAGTATATCAAAATTAACAAATATCCATTCAAATTTGACAATACCTCCTACAGTAAGTTGATTTTCTAATTTAATGAATAAAATTATTGATTTCATTATTACTATCAAATTCTCCAGGCTTTTTTTTTTTCTTGTAGAGCATCAATAATAATACTCAAATTAAGTGCAAGTTACTAGATTGGCATGACTCAGGAGAGATTGTTGTAGAAAGATGATGGTCTTCTAATGATCCAGCTGCTCTTGTTCATCACATCCTTATTTGACCGCATGCTATAAGAGTATGGGTTGNAAACTTTATCTTTCATGGTTGAAACTTCCCTATTTTCTAATGGGTAAGTAAATAGTGAAACTTCAATTAAGAAGGAATATTTTTTTTTTGGTATTTAATGTGTTATAAAATATCTTTACTAGTAGAGGAAAAAAGGTATACCGGGTATAGAAATGACCAAGAGGTATAAAGAAATTTATATAGAAAAAATAAATGCTATCAAAATGCATATAATTAAAATAATTATAAATGATTCATTACCTAGATATAGCATAAAATTGAAACTATAAATAATATATTATAGCATTAAAAAAGGCTACTATGGGTAGCATACTATTTTAGCTATATTAAACATATTATAGCTTAATAAAAATTGCTATAAAAGGTTTTCATGACAACTAATATAAGCTATAGATTCATACTATATTATAGCATTCATGATAGTTATACAAAAAACTCTATGAAAATTCTCAGACTTTTAATAACATGGGCTGTCACGATGTACGAAAAACGCTATAAAAAGTCTACGATAGCATTTTTCGTAAGCTATCGTACTTATTGTTTGTTGTAGTGATACCTAGAAACATCGAGATGGAAAACTCTAAAGCGACTATGGTTTATTCATAATTGTTTATTGTTTTGAATTGAATTATTTTTTATATACTTCATAAGTAACATTTTCTAGTTATTTTTAAAAAGTTTGATGTTGTCGAGGTGAAAGGTACATGTAAGTTGTTTGCTATACTGATTGCTATCATATTTCAGTTTAGATTTCCTTTTGTACTTATTTTTGAAATCCTATATTATTTTATGCTATGCTTATGTGCTCTTTGTATTGACATATAATGCTACCTAATGTATGCAAGTGATATGCATCACGCTATGTCATGAATGAAATGAAATGCTATGTATGCCATGTCATGTCTTGCCATGTGAAGTTATGTGATGGATAATGTGATGATTGTCATGTATACATAATGCATATATGATTAATTCATGGATGAAAGGAGATAGGAAATGATGATAATGCTATGCTATGAATGTAAATCATGGAGACCTCACGCATGTATGCATGTCATGTGCATCGGGATACTTCTCCGTTATATTAGTACGGACACGTACCTTTGATATTTATGTTCATTATGATATCATGCAGGTCTTTCCTTTTCTGAGCATCTGGCGACGTGTAATGTGTTGTGTCTGTCAAGCCAGGCTAAGGGGGTACACATATGATACTGCTTGGCTGGTCAATGTGCGCGTATGTGTGTCGTGTGTGGGGAAGTATACACATTCAATCCGCCCAGAATTGGAAAGAGTCCAAGGCCATGTTACGATTTTAAAGGATAGGTCCCAATCATGTTATGTGTGTGGCTGCATTGCTAACCCCAACAGTGAGGTGATTTACTGAGTATTTCTTAAAATAATCAAGGTACATGTCACACTTATGTTTTTTAGGTAAAGGTAAAGCGTCTTTTTCCGAATGACGGTGGATGCTAGAAAAGCCATGAAAGTCAAAGACAGGGTAACAGCATGCGTTTATTTACATTGAGTAGTTGATAGGTGATTTAATTCATTTTCATGTTAAAAGACTTATTTCAACTTTCTTGTTTTGAATTAAATGCGTAAGTCCTGACTTCATTTTTTAATTGTTATTATGAAATTTTAAGCCCCAGTGTCACAACCATACTATGAAGAGAGTAGGTTGTGACCCTCATGTCATGACAAGCAAAGCGGCGTCCCTCAAGAGACGCCCATCCGGCCACATGCGGGCCAATATAGAAGAGTGTCATGATGCGATCGAGGAGAACAATGCATCATCCAACACACCACCGCGCGAAGTGGGCATTGAAGACAAGTTGAGACATAAGCAAGATAGAGACATCCGAATAGACATGAAGGGCAAAGATAGGCTTGTTGAAGGGCCGGGTAGAGCCCCGAGCCTTAACCTCAAAAGTCGGGGTTTCGAAAGGAATTTGGGCATGCGGTTCAGGAGTTAAGTCCGTCCATATGAAATATGAATGCTTGCCAAGTTTGATGGACATCAGACGGACAATGCACAACACCGTATGACCGCTCACCAAAATTATGTCTCCGCCTGTAAGATTGAAAATGACTCAAAATGTACTATAGGGGTACCATAGTGTTATCTCTCCACCACCCCTGGGCCCTGTGGCCTAAGTGAGCTACCCTGTGGCACATACGTGTGTCACAGTGTGGGCGAGCGTTCCGAGACGAGTGTCTCGGGCTACTTTCTTTGAAATGAGTTTTTGAAGGACAGTACCAGACGGCATGGGTGTGCCGGTATTGTGCCCTAGCCTACGTGTTGGAGGTTGCTACATACACCAGTGTGCCGGTATTGCGTCCTAGCCTGCGTGTTGGAGGTTGCTACATACACCCACTATTTGGTACGGTATTCTTAAATGACTCGGCATGGGCATGGGAGGGTTGATGCCTCGATAGAACTCAGATGGAGGGATGTTCGGGAAGTCCATATGAGTTGAAAGACACGCGGGCCCATTCTCGATGGCATAACTGAGCGAGTTATGATGCCGACGACATCCCGAGACTCGAGGTGACATTAAGACATATGGACCCTGTCGATGGGAATCGAGATGACAAGATGAGATGCGACGTTGCATTGAGAGACCTTGGCCCGAGCAGAGGCAAGGTCGAGCCGAATGGCTTGGCCTAGTGTAAAGGCAAGTCGGATGTGTGTCGCAGACGATGGAACATGAACGCGCAGGCGGCGTGTCTGGTTGAACAAACTTGGATTCCTCACAAGCGATGTTCGAAAACAAACCTCGCCTAAGGTCCGATGAAGCCACAAAGCCAGGGCTAAAAATATATATGGGGCTTAATTCCCCTTAAGACTAGTCGTGAGCGTGTCAAGATCACGACGCCGCACGATAAAAAAATGTTGGACCGTGACACCCAGCATACTTCATGGTCCTCCACCAGATGTACCGTCATCGTCAAATATGTCTTTTAAGGATAATGACTTGTTTAGTGAAATGATACATGTGGTTGATTGATTATGATAATGTAAAGTTTGACATGTTATATTTGATATGTTCACATGTTTGTTCAATGCAAAGATAAACATGTTATGTCAAGTATGCTAATATTATTATGATAATGTAAAGTTGTAAGGATGTGTTGGATGTAATTATGTGAGTGATTAGAGAAGTATGTAATATATGTAAGTTGAGTGTTATAGACTTAGTACGTTGTGTGTTGTATATAGATTATGCCACCTAGAGGACAAGGAAGAGGGCGTACGGGATGACACCCCCTACTAGAGATAGAGGAAGAGGTAGAAAAGGTCCGGTATGCGAGGAATCGGTGAATCGACTTGACGAAACGGTGTCACCCCCACCTCTAATGGCACCTCAGGCAGCACTAGACCTCACAATTGCCTTAATGACATCATTAAAAGCAGTTATGCAAACGATGATAACAACCCAACAAGCCAATGCATACTTGTCAACCAGAGAGAGGTAGAATACTTGCAAGACTTCAAAAGGGATGACCCTCGTAACTTTAGTGGGATTGCAGATGATCTAGTTATAACATGAATAAGTCAGCCCATGTAATGCCCTAAAGGAATCAAAGTATTTAAGCACTTATTTCTAATCAAAGATATTCCCAAAGAAGTAAAGGAATTTAAAGGATTTAAGGAGTCATTTCTAATACAGCAAAGTCAACTTCTTGCCTCCATCTTTAACTTTTCTAGTTAAAACAGGCCAAAATCATCCCTAAATTTTGTTAACCTGGCCTATTTGAAGCAATGACTTGAATTTACCCATTTGGGGTTAGTTTAGTTTAGAAAAATTATTTTTAGGTGAAATTTAAGTAGATTGAGTAACAAAATTTTTCATTTTTTTTTCTTATTTTTAATTACTTATTTTAAAATTTACTACTTTTTAACCTATTTATTTTAAATTAGAAAATAATAATTTACTTACATAATTTAGAAATAATCATATTAGTATTTAATTTCATGAGTAAATTATTAAATTATATTTACTAATTACTTATTTTAAAATTTACTACCTTCCTAACCTATTTAAATAAAGAAAATGATAATTTACGTACATAATTTAGAAATAATCATATTATTATTTAATTTCATGACTAAATTATTAAATTATATTTACAATACTAAATTTAAATGTAAACTTAACAAGATTTTTATAGTTATATCTAATTTAAAATCTACTAATTACTTATTTTTATAGTTATATTTACTAATTACTTATTTTAAAATCTACTGAGTAAATTTATATCTAATCATTATAAGAAAAAATGAAAAACATTTTGTTACTCAATCTACTTAAATTTCTCCCATAATTAATTCTTTTACATTGAAATACCTAAACCCAAATAGGGAAAGTCGAACCACCACTTCAAATACACCATATAAAAAAATTTGGAGATGATTTTGGCCTCCTCTTGGTTTGACTGAGTCAAGTTCAAGCTTTTTAGCTTCCTCTTTGTTTGACTAGGAGTCAAGTTCAAAGAAATTTGTTACTCAATCTACTTAAGTTTCACTTAAAAATTACTTTTCTACGTTAAACTGCCTAATCCCAAATAGGTAAAGTCAAACCCGCAGTTCAAATACATCATATGAAAAAATTTTGGAAAATTATTCTTTTACATTAAACTGCCTAAACCCAAATACGTCAAGTCGAACCCGTAGTTCAAATACACTGTAACGTTTCAGATTTTAACATTTTGGTGTGGTTGATTGACCGTGGGTGCACAAATCACATGACATATGACAAGGAGTTGTTTTAGAAGTTAAGTGACACTGTAGTCAAGAGAGTGAAGATTGGCAATGGTGAACACTTGGAAGTCAAGGGAAAAGGCACAGTAATTATAACAAGCTATGAAGGTATAAAATTTATTCTAGATGTTTTATTTGTACCTAAAATTGATCAAAATCTGTTAAGCGTTGGTCAGTTACTTGATAAAGGCTATAAAGTGTTGTTTGAGAATAACCCGTGCTTGATCAAAGATGCTAGTAGCAAAGACTTGTTCAATGTCAAAATGAAAGGAAAAAACTTTGCTCTAAATCCGACGGCCTTTATATCCAGAGTTAGTGCCACTAAGATTTGGCACAAAAGACTTAGACACTTTCATCATCAAGGTTTGCTTCAGGAGAAGTCAAAGAAGCTGGTAGAAGGACTCGCTGACATTGATGATGACATGTCTCCTTGTCGTGCTTGTAATTTTGGGAAGCAACATAGGCAACCCTTTCCTAAACAGGCTTGGAGAGCCTAAAAAAAACTGCAGCTGGTTCATACTAATCTTTGTTGTCTTCAGCGAACCCCATCATTAAATGGTAATCTTTATTACATTGTTTTTATTGAGGAACTAACAAGAATGTGTTGGATTTTCTTGCTGAAGCAAGAGTCAGAAGTTGCGGGTGTATTTTGGAAATTCAAAGCCAAAGTTGAGAATGAAAGTGCATGCTTAATTCAGATTATAAGATCAGATAATAGCGAGGAATACACTTTAGAAACTTTTAACAGGTTTTGTGAAGAGGTTGGAATTGAAAATCAATTGACAGCACCATACACTCCTCAACAAAATGACGTGAGTGAAAGGAGGAATAGATTCATAATGGAGATGACGAGATGCATGCTTCATAACAAGGATCTTCCAAAACATTTTTTGGGAAAAGCAGCAAACGCTGTTGTGTGCTTGCAAAGTCGAATTTCAACAAAAGATGTGAAGGACCTGACAACATTTGAAGTTTGATATGGGTACAAACCTTCTTTAAAGTTTCTTAGAGTATTTGGGTGTCTTTGCTTCACTTACATTCCACAGGTCAAGCGTGATAAGCTTGACAAAAAGGCAGAAGCTGGCAGCTTTGTTAGTTTTTTTGCTGCCAAAACGAAAAGATATTATGCTGCATTTATTGTCACTGGAAAAGGTACGATTTCTAGCAAGGAAATTATACCTTAATGGAAAAGTCATAAAGACCTTTTATATTCCCATATACAACTCTCCTCCTTCCTTGGAAACAACTTTTGCTCTCCAAACGTTTAGGGTTTTCAAGGGTGTCTGAGAGTACGGAAAAATCGAGAGGGTTAGCCAGGAAAAACGTGTGAGGTGGTTCGCTGGATTTTCTTCGGTGAGTGGCCGGAGGGAGAAGCGACCGAGGCTTTCGGTGTTGAATATCGTTGCGCGTCAGTCGGAATAGGCGAGGGGTGTCGTCGCATCGTCGGAATCGGGGTTGTGACGTC
>NC_036657.1:5197956-5202623 GCF_002806865.2 Cucurbita pepo subsp. pepo | reverse complement strand
GGTGACTTACTGAGTATTTCATAAAATACTCAAGCCACGTGCTACCTACATTTTTCAGGTAAAGGCAAGGCGCCAATGTACGGTTGACGGCGGAGCTGAGGCCACCATGGAAGTTGGAGACGGGATATTTTTAGGAGTTTACTTTTATTAGACTGTTTTAAGTTATAGGATTGAGTATCGTTTTATTTGGATTTATTTTGAATTCAGTATTGAAGGTTTATTTTCGGAGTTTAGGTAATGTTTTGGATTCATGAATTTTTATGAAAGACTATTTCAAGGTTATTTATGATGAGCTTCCGCTTAATGAGATAAGTATGCATGGGTGACGTCACTAATTAGGTTAAAGAAAATTAGGGGCGTTACAGTTGGTATCAGAGCCCTAGGTTATAGATCTTGTAGACGGGCTTACAATGTAGGCCTAACGTACTTCCATGGTCCTCCAGCAAACGCGTCGTCACCGTCAGGTACGCCTTCTTTTTTTTTTTTATAAATAAAGCTTCTTAATTAATGATGTATGTAGTAGTGAATGTGTGTTTTGTGGTGAATGATATGATATACATGTTTCATATGTTTGCATGAGTTATGATATGTCATGTACTATCGAATGGTTATGATAATGCTATAGTTGTATGTATGCGTGACTTGCATGACTACGAATGTTAGAATAGAATGTATTAGATAAGTGTGTGACGTAGTGGTTACATGCACTATTTAGATGCCACCTAGAACTCGAGGAGGAGGTCTTAGGGGACGACCCCCACTTATGGGTAGAGGAAGAGGAAGGGGACGTAATGGGAGACGAGAGGATTCTGTAGAGCAGCCTATTCCGCCACTAGCGGCACCTCAGGCCGCACCAGATCCTACAGCTGCCCTAGTCAATGCATTACAAACTGTGATTCAAAATTTGACTGCCAACCAGCAAGCGAATGCTTCTACATCAACTATGGAGGCTAGGTACTTGCGGGATTTCAAGAGAGGTGACCCTCGAACTTTTAAGGGGGCATCTGAAGATCCAACGGTGGCACAAATGTGGCTGAGGTCCATTGAGTCAGTATTTGTGTTGACCAACTGCCCTGAGGCCCATAGGGTAGAGTGTGCTACGTTTATGCTGCGTGATGATGCAGAATTGTGGTGGCAGGCCACCCGCGACCTTATTAGTCCTGAGGGTGGTGCAATCTCGTGGGTGGAGTTCAAGGATGCCTTCTCTGAAGAATATTACCCAGAGGATGTCCAGTTGCGAAAGCAGCAGGAGTTTACCCAATTGAGTCAGAGGGGGCGTACTGTTACTACCTATGCCAAGGAATTTTCTAAGCTAAAGCGTTTTGCCCANCAGTTGCGAAAGCAGCAGGAGTTTACCCAATTGAGTCAGAGGGGGCGTACTGTTACTACCTATGCCAAGGAATTTTCTAAGCTAAAGCGTTTTGCCCAAGAATTAGTGAACACAGACTACAAGACAGCTCGACGATTTGTGCTGGGGTTAATTGAAGATTCGTAACACGGTTGAGGCGATTGTGCCTACCACTTACGCTGCCGCCCTGAGAGCAGCTAAGGCTATGGAAGGACCTGATAGTTCGCGTGAACCCCCTTCATCACCAGTGGGACAGAAGCGACGCCGCGACCAGGCTGACCGAAATTAATTGTCATTTCCACAAACACAGAGACGATCCGATAGACAGCGCCGGGATTATAGGCGTGAACAGCAGGGGAGTGAGAACCGGTCAGAGAGTAGACCCAAGTGTAAGGATTGCGGTAAGAATCATTGGGGCCAGTGTTTGGCTCGATCTGGAGCATGTTTTCGATGTGGAAAAGAAGGGCATTTGGCTAAGGACTGTCCTAGGAATCATACTAGTGATGTTGGGAATCAACAGAAACCATTACGCACAGCGGACAACCCCCCTCCGAACCGTCCACCAGCAAGAGCTTATGCCTCTACTAGCAAGGATACTGGAAACCCTGATGCAGCGGTGACAGGTACACTATCTGTTCTTGGGCACCTTGCTTTAACATTATTTGACTCAGGATCTACGCATTCCTTTATTTCTACTATTTTTGTTAGTCAAGCAAAGTTTGTATTAGAGCCTTTATTGCATGGATTTTCTGTAGGCACCCCAGCAGGGGTGAATATGATTGCTGCTTATAGAGTAAAAGATAGTCATGTATTAGTATCAGGAGTTGAAATAGAAGTAGACTTGATAGTACTTGATATGTATGTGTATGATGTAATTTTGGGGATGGATTGGTTAGCGAAAAATCATGCTAGCATAGATTGTCACAAGAAAGAAGTGGTGTTCACACCACCATCCAAGACCAGATTCAAATTCAATGGCACGAGTCTGGGTACTGTTCCAAAGGTCATATCAGTGATGAAAGCAAAGAAGTTGGTCCAGCACGGAGCATGGGCTATACTAGCCAGCGTTGTGGATACTAGGAAAGAGGAGGTTTCCCCAGACACCTTGCCAGTAGTGAGTGAGTTTCCAGACGTATTCCCAGAGGACTTTCCGGGAATTCCTCCGACACGACAGGTAGATTTTGCAATATAGCTGGAACCAGGTACTGGTCCAATATCTAAGGCCCCGTATCGTATGGCAACAGCTGAGCTGAAAGAACTTAAAACGCAACTACAAGAGCTATTGGATAAGGGATTTATTAGACCTAGTGTTTCCCCTTGGGGTGCGCCAGTGTTATTTGTCAAGAAAATAGATGGGTCAATGCGCCTGTGTATTGATTACAGAGAGCTAAATAAAAGAACGGTGAAGAACAAGTATCCCCTTCCACGTATCGAGGACTTATTTGATCAACTTAAGGAGGCAACAGTGTTTTCGAAGATCGATCTTCGGTCTGGTTACCATCAGATCAAGATTAAAAATGAGGACATACCAAAGACAGCGTTCAGGACGAGGTATGGTCATTATGAGTTTGTGGTTATGTCATTTGGACTTACTAATGCCCCTGTAGTGTTTATGGAACTGATGAATCATGTGTTCAAGGAATGTTTGGATACCTTTGTCATAGTGTTCATAGACGATATCTTGGTGTACTCAAAGACGGATCACGAACATCAGTTACACCTAAGAAAGGCCCTGACAATACTAAGAGAAAATAAACTATATGCCAAGTTCTCGAAGTGTGAATTCTGGTTACAAGAAGACACTTTCCTAGGGCACGTGATATCTGAGAAGGGTGTGTCAGTAGATCCTACCAAGGTGGAAGCGGTCACTAAATGGAATCGTCCTATCACTGTTACTGAGGTACGAAGCTTTCTAGGCTTAGCAGGTTATTACCGACGCTTCATAAAGGATTTTTCCAAGATAGCAGCACCTCTTACGCAATTAACTCGCAAGACTGTGCCGTTTGTATGGTCCGAGGAGTGCGAAACAAGTTTCCAAGAGCTGAAGGATAAGTTGGTGACCGCGCCAGTGCTTACAATGCCCGACGGTACAAGAAATTATGTTATTTACAGCGATGCTTCCAAGAAGGGTTTGGGATGTGTGTTGATGCAACAAGGGAAGGTGATTGCTTACGCATCTAGACAGCTGAAGGACTATGAAAAGAATTACCCCACACATGATCTAGAACTGGCAGCGGTGGTTTTCGCATTAAAGGTATGGCGTCACTACCTTTATGGAGAGAAGACTCTAATTTACACTGACCACAAAAGGTTGAAGTATTTCTTTACTCAAAAGGAGTTGAATATGAGACAGCGGAGGTGGTTGGAGCTAGTCAAAGATTATGACATTAATATTCAGTATCACCCCGGGAAGGCCAATGTGGTTGCAGATGCCTTAAGTAGGAAGACAGCTCATTCATCAGCATTAATTACAAGTGAACCTAGGGTACAAGCAGATTTTGAGCAAGCTGGAATAACGGTGGCAGTGGAAGGTATTAAGGCACAACTGGCTCAACTGACTATACAACCCACCCTCCGTTAGAGAATTGTTGATGCTCAAGTAAGAGACTCAAAACTAGAAAAGATACTTAACGGGATGGAGGCAGAGCCAGCTGAGGGATACACCAAGGCATCTGACGGAGGACTACTGTATCAAGGTCGGTTGTGTGTGCCAACGGTAGAAGAGCTAAGGAATGAAATATTAAAGGAGGCGCATAACTCCCCGTTCGCTATGCATCCGGGAGGTACCAAGATGTATCAAGATATAAAGCCACACTTTTGGTGATGTGGAATGAAGAAGAATATTGCAGAGTTCGTGAGTAGATGTTTTGTTTGCCAACAGGTCAAGGCACCTAGACAGAGACCAGCAGGATTATTACAGCCTCTCAGTGTACCGGAATGAAAATGGGAGAATATTGCCATGGATTTCATAGTGGGATTACCTGGAACATTGAAGGGCTACACGGTCATATGGGTAATCGTGGACAGGTTAACAAAGTCAGCGCATTTTCTCCCTAGTAAAGCCACCTACACAGTGGACAATTGGGCACAGTTATATATGAAGGAAATTGTCAGATTGCATGGAGTTCCAGTGTCAATCGTATCAGATCGAGACCCACGTTTTACTTCAGCGTTTTGGCGCGGACTCCAGAAATCGTTGGGTACTCGCCTGGATTTCAGTACAACGTTCCATCCACAGACAGATGGACAGACAGAACGTTTAAACCAAATTTTAGAGGATATGCTACGTGCCTGTGTACTTCATTTCGTTGGCAGTTGG
>NC_036657.1:5126355-5193382 GCF_002806865.2 Cucurbita pepo subsp. pepo | reverse complement strand
AAGCTTCAGAAATGCGTTGCTCTTTCATCTACTGAAGCTGAGTACGTGGCCATAGCTGAAGCTGGAAAGGAGATGATATGGATGACAGACTATCTAGAAGAATTAGGCCGGAAGCAGTGCAAGAAGATCCTTTATACAGATAGTCAGAGTGCCATACAGTTGGTGAAAAACCCAGTCTATCATTCAAGAACAAAACACATTAGAAGACGGTACCATTTCACTCGCAGGTTAGTGGAAGAAGGCGATATGTGTTTGGAGAAGATAGAGGGTGCAAAGAATCCAGCAGACATGTTGACAAAATGTGTTGATGTTGGAAAATTAAAGCTATGCAAAGCCCTAATTGGTATGGTGTAGGATCAGTCTCCAAGTGGGAGAATTGTTGAGTTATGGAGTCTGCTCCCTGTATTTATAGCTTGGTCAACGGCTATATCCGGTAAAGCTATATTTGGTAAAGCCATATATGGTAAAGCTATATCCGGTAAAGTTATATAGGTACATAGCTATATATAGTAGATGGCTAAATCTGGTAAAGCTATATTTAGTAGACTGAACCATATATATATCCCGTTCAGTAAAGCTTTGAAATGTACTTTCTATTCTCTGTACTCTCTCTTGTTGTACATACCTGAAGTCATCAATACAAAAATCCTTTTAGCCAGAGTTCTCCTTGCAATTTTCTCTATCCTTTTCTTTGTGTTCATCTAGATCGAGCGTGTGTGTTGTTGTGCGATCCTAACAATTAGGTTAAAGAAAATTAGGGGCGTTACATCAACACCCAAGGGAAAGGAACTAGTCAAGCTCAATACACATCGGGAACATCTATTGAGAGCCTAATAAAGGAATATATGGCTAAAAATGATGCCGTGATACAAAGTCAACAAGCCTCATTGCGAAATTTGGAAGTTCAAGTAGGTCAATTAGCAACTGAGTTACGAAATAGGCCTCTCGAGAAGCTGCCACCAGACACCGAAACACTAAAATGAGAAGGCAAAGAGCAATGTCAAGCAATAGAGTTGAGAAGTGGAAAAAAAATACCCAGCAGGTGAGAAAAAAGTGCAGAACAAGGTGATAGCCATTCCCAAGAAGCTGCTGATACACCGTAGAGAAATGAGGAAGCTGCGGTACAGAAAGAACACAGCAAGGATTATGCAGAAATTGAGGAGCAGCCTAAAATGCAAACAACAGTCAGCAGTGGACAAGAGAGCAGAACATACACACCAACACCTTTTCCATAAAGAATAGAAAGAAAGAGGAAGCCCATTTTGAGAAGTTTATGGATATTCTGAAGGAAATTCATATAAACATATCACTAGTGGAAGCTTTGAATCAAATGCCAAATTATGTGAAATTCTGGAAGGATGTAGTCCCTAATAGAAGGAAGTTCCAAGAATTTAAGGTGGTGTCACTAAATGAAGAGTGTAGTGCAATATTGAAGAACAAGATCCCACTAAAGGAGAAAGACCCTGGGTCGTTCACTATTCCCATATCAATTGGAGGAAAGGAGCTAGGAAGAGCATTATATGACTTGGAAGCAAGCATCAACTTAATGCCTCTATCCATTTATAAGAAGTTGGGGATTAGAGAGGCTAGACCGACTATAGTTACCTTACAACTAGCCGATAGGTCCATCATTTATCTCAAAGGAAAGATTGAGGACATCTTAATTCAAGTTGACAAATTCATATTTCCTGCAGATTTTATCATTTTAGATTATGAAGCCGATCATGATGTACCAATTATTTTGGGGAGGCCATTTTAAAAAACCGGAAGAACATTAGTAGATGTCTACAAAGAAACCATCACGTTAAGAATGGGTGACAAAAAAGTTGAATTTAATATCAATGATAGCATGAAATATCCAGCAGTGACAGAAGAATGCTCAGCAGTATATGATTGACAAAACAACCAGCGACCAAGGAATGGGATGATGGGGAAAACGAGCAGGAAGAAGACAGCAACTGGAATGATATAATAGAACAGTTAGCAGTTTTAGGTGAATTCAGTAGAACTTTTGAGTCACTAGAATGTGAGGGAAGAAAGAGTTCACCGATGAGACCATCTATTAAGGAAGTGCCACAGTTGGACTTGAAACCACTACCTCCTAACCTTAAATATGCTTATTTAGGTGACAAGAAGACACTACCCATCATCATCTCAGCGACACTATCTTCGACTCAAGAGGATATGCTCCTAGAAACATTGAAGAAGCACAAGGGGGCGATAGGTTGGACATTGGCGGATATAAAAGGAATTAGCCCTTCACTATGCATGCACAAGATACAATTGGAGGAAAGAAAAGTTAAATCCATTGAGCAACAAAGACGATTAAATCCCATGATAAAGAAGGTTGTTAGAAAGGAGATTGTCAAATGGCTAGATGCTGGAATAATTTATCCATTTGCAAACAGCAGCTGAGTTAATTCTATTCAATGTGTTCCGAAGAAAGGAGAGATAACAGTAATGGCAAATGAGAACAATGAGTTGATCTCCACTAGAATAGTGAATGGATGGAGAATTTGCATGGATTACAGAAGGCTAAACAAAGCGACATGTAAGGATCATTTTTCCTTACCATTCATTGATCAAATGCTTGATAGGCTTGCTGGAAAGTCACATTATTGCTTCTTGGATGGTTATTCGGGATACAATCAAATTACAATCAGTCCAGAAAATCAAGAGAAAACTACATTTACATGCCCATATGGAATTTTTGCCTTTAGACGAATGCCCTTTGGACTATTTAATGCTCTGGCAACATTTCAACGTTGCATGATGGTCATTTTTACAGATATGGTAGAAACATTTATAGAGATATTCATGGATGACTTTTCGATTTATGGAGAATCTTTTGAGACTTGTTTGTGCAATTTGGGGAAGGTTCTACAAAGATGTGAAGAGAAGAATCTTGTACTGAATTGGGAAAAATGTCATTTCTGTTGAAATTGAAATCGCTCTAACCAATTTGTTGAAATTGAAATCGGTCTGATACCAATTCGTTGAAAAATAAAGCCGCTCCGATACCAACCACGAAATAAAATGTTCGCTCTAAATCTAACTCGTTTAGATAACTCTCACGAAACTTTAAAGGGGGTGTCGAAAGGGGAGAGAGACAAGGAGACACAAAAGTTCTCAAAAGGTTATTACACAATAACGATAATACAATGCTTTTCTTTTTGTTAGGTTATGGAGCCTGCTGCTTATTTATAGCTGAGTCAACGGTAATACATAGTAAAGCTATATTTGGTAAATGACATATAAAGTAAACTATCATAAATAGTAAATAGCTATGTATAGTAAAAAGTTATATCGGTAAAGCAATATATGGTAAATAGTTATATATAGTAGATGGTTATATCTGATAAAGCTAAATATAGTAAGCTAAACCATATATATCCCCTCGGGCAGAGCTTTGAAAATGTACTTTCTGTATTCTCTCTTACCGTACATACTTGAAGTCATCAATATAAATCCTTTAGCCAGAGTTCTCCTTGCATTTTCTCTATCATGTTCTTTGTGTTCATCTAGATCAAGTGTGTGCGTTGTTGTGTGATCCTAACACTTTTCTCTTTGGTTCTTTTTCTCTCTGCACACTCTACAACGATACATACCCCTTTTATAGTTTTTTTCCGAGGCTAAGTTTAGTCGTAATTGCCCTCACTTTTCTCTCTCCCATAAGCCCTTCTCCTGCTCAAATTTCGTGCCCTCACTTTTCTCTCCTATAAGCCCTTTTCCCTCTTAGATTTCATTCATGTTGGTCTTTTTGACCAAATAACAGACAAAAATCATTTTTTTTTTCTTCTCTCCTGCATTTAAGTTTATTTCTCAACAATTTCATGGTCAATTAGGGAATAGTGCTAGGCCACAAGATCTCAAGAAGAGGAATAGAAGTTGATAGAGCCAAGATAGAAGTTGTCGAAAGATTGAATCCACCTACGTTAGTTAAAGGTATAAGAAGATTTTTGGTCATGCAGGGTTTTATAGGAGGTTTATTAAAGATTTCTCTAAGATTGCAAAACCATTGTGTAGTTTGTTGGAGTCAAATAGAAAATTCGTTTTTGACAAACAATGCATGACTGCCTTCCAAGCATTAAAGACAGCGCTGACCACAACTCCTATAATGTGTACCAGATTGGGATTCACCATTTGAGTTTCTGTGTGATGCTAGTGGCCATGCTGTGGAGGCAATGTTAGGACATAAAAAGGGGAAGGTACTTCATCCTATCTATTATGCAAGCAAAACGTTGAATGAGACTCAAGTGAATTATATAACCACTGAAAAAGAATTGTTGGCTGTAGTATTCGCTATTGAAAAATTCAGAGCTTATTTATTTGGAGCGAAGGTGAAAGTGCACACTGACCACACAGCAATCAAGCACCTAATGATGAAACCGAATGCCAAGCAAAGATTAATTAGATGGATTCTACTGTTACAAGAGTTCGAGATAGAAATCGTGGACACGAAAGCAGCTAATAACTGATAGTGTTAATATAACACATGCGGAAGCAATTTGGATCTTAGGCACTCTTAGAACATCAATTATAGTAAATAACTAGCATGTTCATAAGTATTAAAACTCAAGGTCTTTGAGTACTAATCTTTTGTAGTTCAAATTCCTTTTTCTTCACGAACCGATTTCGAACCACCACTAGTGTCTTCTCCACTATTCTCCGGTCTTAGAACGGGATTGTGGAATTTGGTGAGTGACTAAACTTGAGAGAGATTTAGTATATATGAAGAGAGAGTTTGTGAGAGGTTTTTCTCAAGGTTTTTCCAAAGAAGACCTTCCATGTACGTTGATCACTCTATTTATAGAGTCATGTTTGCATGTTCATGCAAATTTGAGATCACCAAATTTTGACACTCAAATGTTTGGGATTATGTGGCAAGCATGCAAGTTTGAGTTAACCAAATTTTGACACTCAAATTTGTGGGGTTTATTTGGCAAGCATGCAAGTTTGGTTAAACCAAATTTTGACACCTCAAAATTCCACTACCTGAAACATGGATTTTTTCATTAAATGAAGTCAACATTTTGACTTTCTTCATTTTAATTCAACAAATAATTTGAATAACTAATTTCAAATTAAGGTAATATTAAATGAGTTTAATTAATTTAATATTAATTCAAATGTCAAACCTAATCAATTCTGACACATATTTGATTAAAATATTTAAATCTTATTTAAATATCTCAGATTCTCTCTTTTTGTTTAATTTGTAAATAAAACAAAAATGTGGTTAAGTATATCATATATATGTAGCGCATATTTCCTAATTTGAATTCGAACACTTCGAACTCACTCGTCACACTTTTTTATTGTTTAGTCCGATATGAGCTAGCAGAGGGACCTAATGGACCTATAGATCATGGGCTCCAATGATCCAAGATTAACCGGTTAAACTTATTAACCTTGTTAACCAACATTCGTTAACTACTAGGACACTCCACTATAGCCTAGTAGTTGCACTCCCCTCACTATAGATATATTTCTGTCCATTTGATATAACCATGATTAGTAAGTCGATCCTTCACAGGTTGTTCGTAACTAGAGCTGGGTCAATTTACCGTTTTACCCCTAAAGTTACTTCTTGTTCCTTATGTCTCACTGATCCTCTAATGAACAATTGGTTTGTGGTCCAACCAGTAAACCGAATCCCTCTCAGGCCAATGAGAGGGTGGGGCCCCTTGTTCAAGACCTGGAGTCAGTGCTTAAGGGAACTACCTTTCTTCTATCCCTAAAAGTGGGTAGGAGTGAATTCCGTCTTGCACCCCACGTCCCCAGCCATTCACCCAGTCTTACCCCTGAAATGGGAGGCCTATTGAGTCGGCGAACTAGAGCCACTCTCACCCATGCAAATCTAAGGATAATTCCGAATAAACAGGAGTTCATGGTTAGCTCAGGATTAAAACCGAGTTACCTAGGTTATCGAATGAAAAGAAAATCAGTCTCAACAGTAAACGACATTATAAAGTGAGAGTGGTTTTCTTCATGGTCCGATCTTATGCAATACTCATTGCATAGGACGCCCCCACTCACATGTCTCCACATGTACAATTTAGTGATCACATTGTTTATATCATATACAAAAGTGGGCCGCATCCATAGTGTCCCCAGAATAAGGTACTCAGCCTTATCCTTATACTATAGATCATTTTGACTATATACTTGAACTTGATCCACTCTTATGTCTCTACATATAGTTCAAGTAATCATACTATAGTCAGAGTGTTCTTAGTTTATTGGATTTAGATTAATAATCATAAAGTTCACTTTATTCAATAACAATCTTTACTGAATAAACAACAATAATAACTTTATTGAAAATAGAATATGTTTTTGTTTACAAACTATGAGTTTTAGGATATAAAACCCAACAATAACCACGTAGCGGATCACTTATCTAGAATGGAGAACATGGAAGAAAAGGTTAATAGCAAAGAAATTGATGATGTATTTCTGGATGAATAGTTGCTTGGAATAAACAGCAGTAGCAGTAGCGGAATAACAGCAACTCCATGGTATGCAGACAAAGCAAATTTTTTGGCTTGTGCCATCATACCCAAAGAGAAAAATTATCAACAAAGAAGAGGTTTTTATACGAATCCAAAAGTTACATTTAGGATCAACCTTTTCTTTTTAAACAATGTGGAGACGACATAATAAGAAGATGCATTCCAAACAACGAAATACCAACAATTCTTGAACAATGTCATGCATCTCCATATGAAGGTCATTTTGAAGGGCAAAGGACAGCAGCCAAAGTATTTCAATTGGGTTTCTATTGGCCAACAATTTTCAAAGATGCAAAAGAATTTTGCAAGGGTTGTGAGCAATGTCAAAGGACGGGAAATTGTTGGCTTTTTCGCCTTAATCTCAAATTAATTAATTAATTGATGTTTTGATGATAACAAACCTACCTTCAATTATTAACAATTCTTTGTATTTTGTCCACAGTGTAAGGTTGGGAATAACGATTTCAATGTCTTTTTTTGGTTCACTCAAATTAGAGATAAAACGAAGAAGTTCCAGTCAAAACAAATACCCGACGTGATGATGTGGTGGCAAAATTGACATCATGGACCAATCGAATTCAAAATAAGATACCTTACGTGATGATGTGGTGACAAAATTGACATCATAGACCAGCTGCAAAATTGACATCATAGACCAATCGAAGTATGACATTTATAAATTTGGTAGAGTAACAAATGGTGGAATTTTAAATTAAATTTATAAAAAATTTCAGTAAAAGAGAGAAATTATAATAATTTCATTACATTTATGAAAATTAGTGGTTACTTTTAACCGGAAAGAAATTATAATGATTTCATTTAAAAACTAGTTTTGAGAAAGAAAATCATTTGAATTATAAAATCATATCAATTACATTTATAATGATTTGAATTAGATTTATAAAACTTTTCAATTAATTTTAAAATGTTACTCACAGTTTTCAAAAAAAAAATTATTATTACATTTAAATAGGTTATATATATATAAAATAAAAATGAATTTAAAATGTTTTTAATATTTATTTAAAATAAAAAAAAAAAATATATATATATTTAAATGAAACATGTGGTATATAATTTTTTACGATAAATTTAAAAATAAATAAATATTATTTTCGTGGTCCACCTTTCGGTTCATGTTTTAGTGGTTCGTATCAATTCCTATTTTTACAACTTGATCGCTATTTAAACTCATCACCTCTTCTTATTTTTAAGAACACAACTCACAGAACATTTCACAATACACAAGTTTCATAGTTTTCTCGATCTAAACTTTTTTTTAAAGCCTCCATTGATGCTCTATCCAAAGCTTCCAATTCTATTTCTTTTTTATCTATTCTATTTATTTTTTTATCTTATTCCGGAGAGAGATGTCTATTGTATTGTGACAAAATTGTAAATCTATTACTTCAGAGAGTTGTGGTGTGTTNCTCTTGAATAAAATTTCAGACAGTTGTACCGATTTGATCCTGAGCTGTGGAAAGGATTGAGTTTGCTCTTGAACTCGTAAAAAGAGCGGTGTATCGGTTTGATCCTGAGCCGTGGAAAGGATTGAGTTTGCTCTTGCGCTTGTAAAAAGAGCGGTGTAGCGGTTGGGCTTTGATCCGAGGAAAGAGTCAGAAAGTTTTATTCAAATTCCCAAGATGCGCTTGGGAGTGGAGTAGGTCGAGTTTAACCGAACACTACGGTGTTATATTTTCTAACCCTTTTTCTATTTAAATTCTAAATTATTGTTAAGTTTTGGTATCAAGTTTTATGGTTATTAAAAAAAATTAATAATTACATTGTTAAAACCCTATTCACCCCTCTCGAGTTGTCATATTGATCCAACAATTAGTATCAGAGCCAGGTTGCTTTTATTGATTTTTTTTATATAAACTTTATTTTTAGAGCTTATGGCAAATCTACTTGTTAAAAACGGTTTTTATGAAGGACAATCAACTTCTAGACCTCCTTATTTTGATGGAATAAATTATACGTATTGGAAAGCTAGAATGAAAATTTATTTGCAATCGGTTGATTATGAATTATGGTTGAATGTTAGTAAAGGTCCTTCCATTCAAATAAAAATTGTTAATAACATCGAGAAGCTTAAATTAGAGAATGAATTTAATGAACATGACATAAAAAAATGTTATTTCAATGCTAGTGCTATAAATTATCTTTATTGTGCCCTAAGCAACGATGAATTTAATAGAGTATCTATGTGTATGTTAGCTCATAATAAAATGTATGCAAATGAATTCCTAAGTGATGAAAAAGTAGCAAATTTTTGATTCATGGCTCATGGTGACAAAGAGGATGAAGTCATGGCTCAGGGTAACAAAGAGGATGAAGAAGACGAGGTAATTCTTGAATCTCGTTCTTACGATGAATTATTTAAATTTTTTTAGGAGATACAACTTGATTTAGAAAAACTTGTTCAAAGTATGTTATGCTTCAAAAGAAATATAAGGCCTCCATTATTAAAAATGAGTCTTTATTAAATCTTGGTTCAAAGTATGTTATGCTTCAAAAGAAATATAAGGCCTCAATTATTAAAAATGATTCTTTATTAAATCTTGGTTCAAAGTATGTTATGCTTCAAAAGAAATATAAAGCTTAAATTATTAAAAATGAGCCTTTATTAAATCTTGGTTCAAAGTATGTTATGCTTGAAAAGAAATATAAGGCTTCAATTATTAAAAATAAGTCTTTGCTTGAAAGAGAATAATCATAATGTTGTAAAATTTGATATACCCGTGAAAAGCATATAAATGATTGTGATGAGAAAACTGCATTACTTGATAAAATTAAGTTTCTTTTGAGCATGATTGTTATGAAAAAAGAGAAGTTAATTAAATTACTCAAAGAAAATGAATCAAATACTCTACAAGAACTTGGTAGAGTCAAAGAGTCTATTCAAAAGTTAACTATAGGTGCTCTAAAATAAAATAAAATAATTGAAGCAGGTAAGCCTTATGGTGATAAAGGAGGATTAGACTATATTGATGAATGTTCCACTCCTTCAAGTTCTAAAACAATATTTGTTAAACCATTCCCCATTATGCCTAAGCCTAACACATGCAAATTTGTATCTGAATATGATAAATCTAAATTTGTGCCTATAAGTCATTATTGTGGTGTTGAAGGTCATATTAGAGCTAATTGCTTTAAATTGAAAAATTCTCAAAACATTACTTTGGGAAGAAAATTTTCTCAAAATATAAAATTTAACAATGTTTTAAGAAATAATTTTTCTATTGAAAATAGAATACATAAACTTAGTCCAAGAAATAAATTCCTGCATGATGTTGTTTGTTTCTCGTGTGGTAAGTTTTTTAATATGAATGCAAGCATGATTTCTAAATTTGTGAAAACTAACTTGTTAGGACTCAAACAAGCATGGGTACCAAAAGGTCAATTTTGAATATCTTTGTTTATAGGTTTATTTGAAAGCCTCCAAGAAAAATAAGTACTATTTGGATAGTGGTTGCTCAAGACACATGACGGGAAAACGAATCCAAGTTTGTGAATCTTTCCAAGAAGGATGGTGGCTTAGTAACTTTTGGCAACAACAAGAAAGGTAAAATAATTGGTAAGGGTACTATAGATAATGACTCTGGTACTCTCATTGAAAATGTACTTTTAGTTGATGGTTCAAAGCAAGATTACTTAGCATTAGTCAATTATGTGATAAATGTTTTAGAGTTATATTTGATAAAAATAATTGCATAATTGAAAATGTTAGTGATAGAAAAGTGTTGTTTGTTGGAAATAGAGATAACAATGTGTACATTATTGATTTAAATGATTGTCCAACAAATGATAAATGTCTATAGGCTTTGCATGATAATTCTTGGTTATGGCATAGAAGATTAGGACATGCTAGTATTCATTTGATTTCAAATATCTCAAAAATTCATTAGTTAGAGGCTTTCCTAACTTTAAATTTGAAAAAGATAAAATCAGTGATGCTTGTCAAGCTGGTAAGCAAACCAAGTCATCTTTCAAATCTAAAAATGTGATTTCGACTACTAGACCTCTTTCAACTATTACATATGGACTTATTTGACCCTTCTAAAATAGCTAGTTATAGAGGGAATTACTATGTCTTTGTCATAGTTGATGATTTTTCGAGATTTACTTGGGTTTTGATGATAAAACATAAAAATGATGTTTTGAAAAGATTTGGTAGTTTTGTAGAACGAGTCCAAAATGAAAAAGGTTTTTTTTAATTACTAAAATTAGGAGTGACCATGGAGGAGTAGTATTTGAAAATTTGTGTGAAGATAATGGATTTTAACATGACTTCTCCTCCCCAAGGACTCCTCAACAAAACGGTGTAGTTGAAAGAAAAAATTGTACTTTACAAGAATTTGCTTGATCAATGTTAAATGAATATGATTTACCTAAATATTTTTGGGTGGAAGCTGTTAATACCTCATGTTATGTTTCAAATATAGTTTTGATTAGACCCTGTTTAGATAAAACTCCTTATGAACTTTGGCATAATAAAATTCCAAATATTGGGTATTTCGAAGTTTTTGGTTGCCAATGTTTTATTTTGAAGAACAAAAAAAAGCTGCGAAAAGTTGAGTCTAAAACGGATATTGGTATTTTTCTTGGTTATTCATCTATTAGTAAAATTTATAGAGTTTTCAATAAGAGAACTTTATGCATGTGGTATTTGATGAATCTTGTAATGATATTTCTAATGAGTCTATATGTAGGAATGATTTAGAAAGAAATTTTGGAGATTTACCTGTCAGTGACAAAGGAAAGGAAACTCTTTTAAGTAAAGAAGAAGTGAGCTTAAGTGAAAAGAAGGAAGAAAGTTCTTCATCAGTACCAAAAGTATGGAGGTATGCCTCATCTCATCCCAAGGACTTGATTATTAGTGATCCCGAATAAGGTGTGAAAACTCATTCCTTTATTAATTTATTTAATAATCTTGCTTTTGTTTCTCAAATTGAACCAAAAAGTCTTAAGGATGCCGAAAATGATGAGTTTTGGATTTTAGCTATGCAAGAAGAACTAAATCAATTTGAAAGGAACAAAGTTTGGGAATTAGTCCCTACCCCTCTAATACTTCCATATTGGAACCAAATGAGTTTTTAGAAATAAAATGGATGAAAATGGGAATATCATTAGAAATAAAGCTAGACTTGTAGCTCAAGGTTATTGTCAGGAGGAAGGTATAGACTATGAAGAAACTTTTTCACCCATGGCTAGATTAAAAGCTATTAGAATGTTACTTGCATTTGCTTCTTACAAAAATTTTATTATTATATCAAAGGGGTGTGAAAAGTGCTTTCATAAATGGTTAAATGGTTATATTATGGAGGAAGTTTATGTAAAGCAACCTCCTCGATTTGAAAATTTTGATTTTTCACATCATGTCTATAAGTTGAAAAAGGCTATTTATTGCTTAAAACAAGCTCCAAGAGCTTGGTACGATAGACTTAGTAATTTTCTTATTGAGAATGATTTCAAAATGAGTAAGCTAAACACTACTCTCTTTATTAAAATTAAAGAAAAAGATATGTTATTAGTGCAAATATATGTGGATGATATTATATTTGGTTCTACCAATCCTTCTTTATGCGGAAATTTTCTAAATGTATGCATAATGAGTTTGAGATGAGTATGATGAGAGAGCTGAGTTTCTTTCTTGAAATTCAAATCAAACAACTGAAAGATGGTATCTTCCTAAATCAAGAGAAGTACATCAAGGGTTTACTCAAAAGGTTCAAGTTCAATGAAGGTAAGATTGCAAAACCTCTAAGCACATCTACCAAGCTTGACAAGGATGAAAAAGGTAAATGCNTAGACCAATCGAAGTATAACATTTATAAATTTGGTAGAGTAACTAATGGTAGAGTTTTTAATTAAATTTATAAAAGTTTTTAGTTGCTCAATTTCTTATTTACATTTAAGAAATCTAGTGGTTACTTTTAACCAAAAAAAATTAGAATGATCAATTTAAAAACTAGTTTTGAGAAAGAAAATTATTTGAATTATAAAATCAANGCTAGTAGACCTAATATTATGTTTAGTGTATGTCTTTGTGCTAGGTTTCAATCTTGTCCTAAGGAATCTCATCTACATGGAATATTTAAATATTTGCTTGGGACTATTAATTTAGGATTGTGGTATCCTAAAAATATTGANCATTTATAATAATTTCAATTAGATTTATAAAACTTTTCAATTATTTTTAAAAGTTACTCACCGATTCTATTAACATTTTTTTTTATTATTACATTTAAATATGTTATATATATATATATAAATAAAAATGAATTTAAAATGTTTTTAATAATTATTTAAAATAATATATATATATATATATATTTAAATGAAAGATGTGGTTTATAATTTTTTACGATAAATTTAAAAATAAATAAATATTATTTTTCGTGGTCAACGTTTTAGTGGTCCGTATCAATTCCTATTTTTACAACTTCATCGCTATTTAAAGTCATNTTGCTAGTTGTTGTGCTCAAATTCTTTGGATGAAACAAACTTTCTGTGATTTTTGATTAAAATTTGATAGTGTGCCTATCTTTTGTGATAACACGAGTACTATTAATTTAACCAAAAATCCTGNATCACCTCTTCATATTTTTCAAAACACAACACGCATAACATTTCACAATACACAAGTTTCATAGTTTCCCGATCTAAACTTTTTTTTAATAAACTTTTTTTTTAAAAGCCTCCATTGTTGCTCTTTACCAAGCTTCCAATTCTANTTTTTTTGCAAAAATAGGCTTGAGCTTGGTATTATTCGGTGTGGTATATTTTGANTTTTTTTAATAAACTTTTTTTTTAAAAGCCTCCATTGTTGCTCTTTACCAAGCTTCCAATTCTATTTCTTTATTTCTTTTTTTTATCTATTCTATTTCTTTTTTATCTTATTCCCGAGAGAGATGNGATATATCTTGAATTTGAGTTTGGTATTACTTGGTGTGATATATCTTGACTTTTATAATCTTAATTATAGGTATGTTCTGAGGGGAGCATGTCATTCTTTTATTATTGTTTTAATGTTCTTTTCGATGATTACAAAGGGGAAAAAATTAGGAAAANGGTTTGATCCTAAGCCGTGGAAAGAATTGAGTTTGCTCTTGAACTCGTAAAAAGAGCGTTGTANTTCTGAGGGGAGCATGTCATTCTTTTATTATTGTTTTAATGTTCTTTTCGATGATTACAAAGGGGAAAAAATTAGGAAAAATATGCTCTAAGTTTGTTATTTTATAATTAATGAATAACTTCGTTGTTATTTTATAATTAATGAATTACTTCGTTGTTATGTTGTTTCATAATTCATTGACGCATTAATATAGGGGGAGAATATGGATGTGAGTGAATTTCAAAGTTCTGATGATATATTAGAATGCCTATGATGATACATCGATATTGGTATCAATATTATTATTTAGACATGTGCATTATTTTAAGTTTTATGGTTTTCATACTATTTTTTTTTTTTTAAATGGTTTGTATCATAAAAAACGGGTNATTATTGTTAAGTTTTATTGTTATTAAAAAAAAAAAAAAATTAATGATTACATTGTTAAAACCCTATTCACCCCTCTAGGGTTGTCATATCGATCCAACAAAAATGTAAGTAAAAAAAATGAGCTACCCCTTAATTCAATTTNAACCTACCTTCAATTATTAACAATTCTCAGTATTTTTCCCACCGTANTATGGGAACTTATATATTCTAGTGGCTATCGATTATGTGTCCAAGTGGGTGGAAGCAATAGCTTGTCCATCCAACGATAGGAGGACCATACTCAAGTTTCTAAAAAGAAACATATTCACTAAGTTTGATGTACCAAGAGCATTAATCAGCAATGAGGAAACGCACTTTGTGAACAGATTGATGAATAGTCTTTTAGAGAGATACAATGTAAAACATAGAGTGACAGCACCTTATCATCCACAAACCAATGGACAGGCAGAGGTCTCCAACAGAGAACTTAAAAGTATTTTGGAAAAGGTGGTACAACCCAACAGGAAAGATTTGGTCGGTGAAACTTGATGATGCATTATGGGCATACGAGACAACCTTCAAAACCCCTTTGGAATGTCTCCTTACAAGCTAGTTTTTGGGAAGGCGTGTCATCTACCCCTAGAATTAAAGCATTTTGGGCATTAAAGAAGATAAATTTTGACTATGCAACGGATGGAGACTTGAGTCGAATGCAACTAAATGAGTTGGAAGAATTCAGGCACATAGCCTACGAAAATACTAAGATGTACAAAGAAAAAACAAAAATGTGCATGACAACTAAATTAAGCTCAAGGAATTCTACAAACGACAAAGAGTGTTGCTATTCAACTCAAGGCTGAAATTATTCCCTGGAAAATTAAAATCAAGATGGTTCGGTCCGTTTATAGTTGAAGAAGTCACTCATTGGGGCAATAACGATAAAACATGGAGATGAAAGAAGACCTTTCACAATGAATGGACAAAGACTCAAGCCGTATTTGGGTGGAGAAGTAAAAAGAGGCATTGCCTCTTTGAGCTTAAAAAGCTGACAAATAAAACATTTTGTGGCAAAAGGGAGCTGACAAGGAACAGTTAACAAACTCCCGGGAAGCCAAGCTAGTTTTCTTTCTCCTTTTATTTATGCAATTATAGTCGTTTTTAAATAGTTTTTTTTAGATTTTATTTTACCTTTTTATCATGAATGACTCCCATGCCCCAAGGAAGTAGCCAATTTTTTTGTAGATGAATTAAGAGGATTCTGATGTAGTTAAAAAGGTTAATTTCAAAGTAGTAAGGAGGTTAATTACACTTGTACATACTAGGTTGTGATAAGTGACAAAGTTATTCTCTTTCGGTGTATGTCTAATAGCATTTCCTTGTAGCCTTTTTCACATGAGGCTATAAAAGTCCTTACAAAAAAAACAGGTCGGCCCAACAAAATTTCATTTTAGGGCTCTTTTTATTATTTTTATTTGTCATTCATTTTCTATTTCGTTGCTCCTTCCTTCAAGCTGTCCAGCCCATTTTTATTTTAACAATTTGGATTGCATTTCTTTTTTACAAAATTTCAAAACCCTAATCGACCAGTCAGTACGAGCTAGAGAGCGAAGGAAAGTGCAAAGGGAATGAAGGAGAAGACGGAGGATATGGCGAAGGAGGGGTCGAAGAAGGCGACGGAGACGGTGCAGAATATTGGGGAGAAGGCGAAGAGGACGGTGGAAGGGGCATGGGAGGCAGCGAAGGATACAACGCAAAAGATAAAGGAGAGGGTTGTAGGGTCAGATGAAGATGAGGGGGAAGAAGGGAGAGGGGGGAAGAAGTTGGATGATTGAAATAATGGGTGGAGTTCCTTAGAGTTGCATCAATGAAATTTCATGTTGTTTTAGGCTTTTGATCCAAAGATGTTCAATGTGTTTGTGGGAACTATGGAATAAGGTAGATATTTGAAGGAAATTTGTTTTGTTATCCTCTTTCTAAGTGTCTATGAATTTAAACACAAAGGAATTTATTTGGGGTATATACGTTGGGTCCAGATTTGTTGCTCTTTCGGCCAAGAGCTTTGATATGTGTTGTCCACTTCAAAGGGCAAGGTGAGATGAACCAGTATTTTTCTTTTCAATTTTTTCATGGTCTACTTCTTTCTTCTTTCTTTTTTTTTTAGTTTTTTATGGCTTTCTTTCTCTATCTTTTAGCTTTAATAATGGTGGCTCTAAATCATTTTGAACCCCATTTTCTTTGATTTGGCTTTGTGGGTGTTGGAATCTCCGTCGAAAATTTGTGTTTTGAGCTTAATTTGTGGAAGGGTTTTGATTGATAAGGCTTCTAGTGGGTGGAGTCTAAGTGGGTTGCTTCGATTTTGTGCCATGGTTGTGATTGAAGAGGGAAAATTGTAATGGAGGAGAGTGTCGGTTGAAAAGAGTCAAGGGATTGGTCACATTGTGCCTGAAAATGAGACGTTTGGCCATTTGATTGAAGAACATGGACGTGAGAGTAGCCGTGCTCTGATTTTCTTACATCAGAGACCACAAAGACCACAGGGCTTGAGGAGCACAGTCATAGCGGCTATGAGGACTCATCTTCCCCTTCTTCATTGAGTTGGTCCACTCGAAAAGCTGACGAACCCGATTGTATTAGACTTAATGTTGCTGATAAAGTAGAAAAAATTATGTTGTTAATAGGAAGCTGGGGAAGAAAGTATCTTCATCATCAGGTAATTTTAATCCTCTTTCCTTTATGGGGTTTCTCCATATAAATTGTATTAATATTTTAATGGTGTGTGGGGCTATAGAGATTGAGATGATGAAGGAAAGATTTTCTAAACTGCTGCTTCGAGAAGATATGTTAGGCTGCGGAAATGGGGTTCGTACGACATTGGCTATATCTAATGCCATTACAAATATTTGTGATATGCTTTGTCTCTTTTACACACCATTGTCTAATATTCTATCTAGGATGGGCATTGGTTACAGTGTCTAATGATTCTCTTCCCCATTGTTTTTGTTATAGCCACTCTGTTTAGGCAATTAGAACCTATTCCCCAACGGAAGAAAGTGCTCGGCTTCTTTGTGTTAGCAATCATTGATGCCTACTTGGCAGGCAAGCTTGAGGCACTGAATAAGGATAACTTCAAACAGGTTTTTTTATGGCAGTATGGGTTTTTGGAAAATAAACTTTTTGCAGGAAGTATTAGATAGTTTTGAAGTTTTCCTAAACCCTAAACTCTCCTCGCGTCGTTGAAGGAAGCTCTAAATTCGACCAAGGAGTTGCTTAGACTTGAGAGCAAGGGGAGCAAGGTTTGTCTGGTGCGTTTTCTCTACTTTTTGTGTGCTATCTGTTCAATTAGCGCGGTCTACCCTGCAATGTTGTGAATTGTTGAACAAGTTTGGGCAAAGATCTGGTCAAGTTTGGGGCTTGAAGGAGCTGCTTTGACAGCTTCTATTTAATCATAGATAGTTTTTTTGGTTGTGGTCGCTCACATGCTTAAGTCTCATAAATGTAAGCTCACATGGAAAGGATTCTCTTTGAAGCTTTTATGCAATGTATTATTCTAATTCACTTCCACTTCGAACTTTATTTGGACTCAAATCTTCCTATATTGTGATAACTTTATTTGAAATTTTAAATGCATCATCACCTACTTTAGTTGATGTAGGTGGACAAGAGCTTGGAGGAATACATTATGTCACATTATTTGTCGAAGTAAGAATCTTGCTTATCGATATAACCTATAACCTGTATAGCAACTGTAAGAGTAAGTGCACTATCTCTCATTGAAGTGTTGTGATATTGTGGCTAAGTTGCATGGTTGAACTTGTTTTCATTAGTTGTCTTGTTGTGGTATTATTTCTATTTTTCGTAAAGTAATTGTCGTTCAAACATTCAGCCAAGACACAAGACCTCCAAAACCATATGTTTTCTTATTCTATTGCTTGTTTTTTCTCTATGTTGTTATTACTCTTCTAAATTCTCATATTCCAACCCCATCCCTAGATGAAGCTTGCTGGATGAATTTATTATGGGTTGGAAAAACCTTTTTATTCCTTTTCGTTCCTTAGTATTTTAGTATTTTTTTTTTGTGTTGTCATATTTTTTAGAATATATTGCATATCATAAGTGATGGTTTTGAGAGTTTGTTTACCGCCCTATGCTGCTTAAAATTCTCTCAGTTAAGAAATAGAGTAAGGTTAGTCCATTGGAACTTTTTTTTATAGATAGACTAGAAAAACTCCTCAGTACTAGAAGGTTAGCACGAGTAAGGAGCGAGAAGTCTATGACCTACACATGCTACCTTCTTTTTATTGGGTTATTGGTTATTTATAGGAAATGGAAGGTGATAGAAGACTTACAATACAAAGGCATGAAGCAATCCCAGACAATCGAGCATCCATCCAAATAATGGAGAATACTTTATTTTGTATTGTTTGAAGTTACTAAATACTCATTTTGTAATGTAAATAGATGATGAAATTTAAATTGTGAATGGAAATTACAGTATTTAACTTGGAATGAATTGTTTGTGTGTAGATTTAGTTAAAAATGAATACATGAATAGATTTTTTTTTTTATCAAAATATAATTAATGAAATGATAATTAAATAATAAATGATCAAATGACACTCGTTAGCATAAGATTAAAGCTATGAATACTATATTATAGCGTTAAAAAAATGTTATAATAAGTTAAAGATAACATAATATTTTAGTTATATTCAACCTGCTATAGCTTTAATAAAATGCTATGCAATGTTTTTATAACAATGTATATAAGGTATAGTTTTATACTATATTATAGCATATATTATAGCTATAAAAAGACGCTATAAAAAGTCCTAGACTTTTAATAACATGGGCTGTCACGACGCTATAAAAAGTCCTAGACTTTTAATAACATGGGCTGTCACGACGTACGAAAAATGCTATAAAAAGTCTATGATAGCGTTTTTCGTATGTTATTGTATTCATTATTTGTTGTAGTGTGCTGCCATAAAGTACCGTGTTCTCCCTCATTTGTATGAATTTGATCTAATTGTTGTGCACTTTCTCACGAAACCTCAAGTCAAAGCACCAACACGAAAGATGACAGCAATTTGCTGTCAAACAAGAAAAATGAAAACTTGATGGCAGACTCCTGTTATACAGGATAGTACAGGATAGTACAGCAACCTGCTGTTAAAAAAAAAAATTAAAAATTTATTACAGCTGTATCATATACCGCTGATATAGCAGACTGCTATATTAAAAAAAAAAAAAAAAAATTTACTTCCACAAGGAGCTATCTTTTGTTTTATATAAAACTTACTTCCACAAAGAGATAACCCAACATTGCGAATTTACCTTCACACTTACAAGCAATCAAAGATAAAAATTCAGCTTGCAACCGACAATCATGGAACCGAGAACAAGAGGCAAAAAAATGGTGCGAGGGAAGGAAGAAATGCAGCATGATGAATTACAAGATATAAATCAAGATCTCTTCCTAACGGGCATCAGTTCGAAACGAAGAGAAAAGGGCAAGAACAAAATGGAGAACCTCCCAACACAAAAAGGAATAATCGCAAACAAGGAGGCGTACAACAGGTATGAGCTCCTCAAGTCAAGAGTAGTGATGGTGGAAAAAAAGTTCCCAGCATTCTACCCTACATTTCTGGAATCCTTTCTTAACGCCATCAACGATCTAGGGTGGTAGATGTTCTGTCATCAAAGGAAAGAAGCTATAGTGCTGATAGTGAAGGAGTGTTATGCACATATTGATCAAGTAGAAGGGTACACAACATTAGTGAGAGGAAAAATAGTTGATTGGAGCCCTAAAGCCATCAACTAACTGTTTCACCTACAATCTTTTGAGCACGCCACCTTCAACGAAATGGTGCTAGCTCCATCGAATGATCAACTTGAGATGACCTTGAAGATGGTAACCATAGAAGGAACACAGTGGCAACTCTCGAGAGGAGGAGCAAAGACGATAATAGTAGCAGACCTCAACCCCGAAGCAAAAGTTTGGGCTGCCTTCGTAAAAACCAACTTACTACCCACTACACATGATACTACATTGTTAGCTGACAGAATTTTACTAGTGTATGCAATCATAATGAATTTGAGCATCGATGTGGGCAAGATTGTAGCAGATGAGATTGTCAAATGTGCAAGTAAGAAAGTGGGGAGGCTGTTTTTTCCACCGTTGATAACCATGTTGTGCCTGGAGGCTGTAGTCCCTTTTGGTGAGGAAGAAGAAAAACTTGAGGTAAGAAATTTGATGGACTACGTAGAAACCCATAGGGATGGCACCAACTTTGGTTAGAGGAGGGACAATAGAGCAACAGACGATATGGATCAACTGCTGAAACAGCAAGAGGCTTTACTCAATTGGTGCGAAAACATTGATGGGAGTCGCAAGGTGTATTGGTCTTATGTCAAAAAGAGGGATGAGGAAATACATAAAGCCTTAAGAACCAAGTCCAAAAATTTAGCATTCCCAAGTTTTTCAAAAGAAATTTTTGACACTTCCTCTAACGATGCCTAAAATCAAAGGAATTCTCTGATCACACCCTTTATAACCTTGATGTCTGATTTAGAAGTATACATCCTTATTGATATGAACCAAGAGACATCAATCATACAATATGCTTCAATGTAGCATGAATTGAAATACTTTTGATGATTTCAACAATATTTTCTTCACATCTTCATTGAGATTCGAATCACTCCACAAGCAAGATTGATCATGTCGAGCTTGAATGATTCTACATGCAATCTAAACTACATAGAATTGCAAAGAATTGCAAAGAAACTTAGCCATTGGCTAAAGAAAAGCACAAATGCTCTTTAACTATATTTTCCAAGTCTGCCTTACAAATACAACATACATGGCTTTATATAGCCTCAAAAATGAAACTACGTATTCCAAGAGTTGTAACATTCCTCCTTTATGACCATAATTAGCCATTATGTAAATGTAACCGAAATTAAATAACAAGTCTTAAAATACAATAACTCTAAATTACTCTAAATTGTAACCCACCCAAAATTTACAACAATCAAACTTCATTCTTCTTCAATGTAGCATGAATTGAAATACTTTTGATGATTTCAACAATATTTTCTTCACATCTTCATTGAAGCATATTGTATGATTAATGTCTCTTGGTTCATATCAGTATTCTAGACGTCCCCTAATCTAGGGTCTCGTCTAGCCTACTTAGTCATAAGCACCCTAATCTAAGCTCAAATTTCTTCCTATTCATCAAGAAAGATAATACAAGCAATCATCATGCATAAGAGTTTACACGCAGCAGTTCATGCAGTATTAACAAACATGCTCAACAGGAAGATAACGTCCATCTTTACCCGGAGCGTAGATTTCACAAGTTTCCCATCCTCCTCATGCAAACATACTTTATCAGATTCTCTATCAAATAGACTCAATAAACATTTAATAACTAGCTTTCCTTAATCATATCATTTTCGCAGTTCCCATACTAATATACTAGGTCCGGCTAGCTAAATTAATGGGTGGTAGCATGCATGCTTGTTCCTAGCGGTTCCTACAAGTACTGCTCGTGGGAATCCAAATGGCTACTTACTTGGTTGACGCGTGCCTTCCCGAATTCGAGTTTTCTTGACGGAATGGATTCCAACAATTCTGGAATTTCCTTCACAAGTCCTAATTCACATAATAATAAGGTGAGCATCAAAATCGGGTCGGAAACCAAGCAAACAGAGATCGAATGGGAAAAAAAATGGTGCCTCACGCACCCTCGAGGGTCTCTACGCACACTTCCTACGCGCGCGTGCCCAGGCACTGCTTCTCAAGCAGACGCGGGTTAGAGGCGCCGGGTCGGGCGCTTCGCGTGCGGCGTGGGTCGGGCCGGCTGGATTCACGCGCCTAATGCGTGTCCGCTACTGGGTGAGGACGCGCCTCACCAGCCGGTGATCAACACGTGTCGATCACCGGTTCCGCCGCGCTCCTCCGCACGCCGACCAACGCGTGGCGACCTCGACCCTCTCTCCTGCGTTTTTTTTTTCCTTCCATTTTCCAGGTCTCATTCAAGTTTTGATCTATTTTCTTCCGATTTTTTTATCCTCCAATTCGTAATTCTATTCAACAAATTTTCTTCACGAACCTTGTAGATCTCATATTCTACTCCTTCGAAATAATTTTCTTATATTTTTTTTATCATCACAGATCTTAATATTTGAGTTCGAATTCGGAGAAAAACACGAGTTCTTACCGAAAATCGCGTTTTCTTGAAAACTCCGATTCAAATGCCAATCTTGGCCGCCTTCACTCCAAAACTTAACCAGATAGCACTGTTGAGGATAAGAGTCCAAGGATCAACACAAAACGTTGCTAACACACGAAAATCTTAATGATTTCTTAATGTAGACACTCGTGGACTAACCTAAAGTTCTTGGATGTTTTGACGAAATAGAAAGGTGCGATTCGTGAGAGCACCTTATCTCGGACTAATGACGGTTTAGATTGGGGACTCGGATCTCCGGCGTCGGTTCTGGACCGATCTCCTCCTCCTTCCTTAAAACCCTAATCTTCTTTCCCTCTTCTTTATTCTTTCTCTCCCCTATTCTTTTTCTTTTCCAAATTATGCCTCAACCAAAAGAGACCGCTCAAGTAATAAGGGCAAAATGACTAGTTTGCCCCTATTGTGACCAAAATTTATTTTATTTTATTATTTTTTTTAATGCTTGGGCGCTACAGGTCTGGTTCTTTCTCTCAGCCACACCATTTTATTGAGGGGTGTACGGTGTGGTTAGAAATCGCCTTATGCCTTGCTCCTCGTAGTACTCCATGAAAGTCGTCGAAGTATACTCGCCACCTTTATCAGATTGTACAGCTTTAATGTGTCTACCAATTTTCTTCTCCACCATTACTTTGAACTTTTTGAACATCTCGAATGCCTTGGATTTCCTTTTTAGAAAATAAGCCCAAGTTTTTCGTGAATAATCATCGATAAAGGAAATAAAATACCTCTTTCCGCTGAAGGACTCGGGGTTAATTGGTCCACATATATCTGTATGGATCAACTTGAGAGGTTGTTTAGCCCAAAATTCAGCCTTCTTTTGAATTGAGGTTCTCGCATGCTTGCTGAGCACGCATTCTTCACAACATTTTCGTTTAAGTTCATGTTTGGTAGCCCATGTACCATATTCTTCTTCGCTAACTCCTTTGGTAGCCCATGGTCGTTTATGGATGTATATTATAAAATGATGTAAAACTCACAAGAATAAGTGCAAGTATACACTATCACAAGTAACAAGTAATAAGTAAATTATCGATTCCACAGAGAATCTATCTTTTGGTTAATTTTATCGCAGGAAATTAAGTGAGTTTTTGGGTAACATTCAAGTGGGTGTTGGTGATTTTGACTAATTAAAAAAAACTAATGTAGCGTGCCACTGCTGTCGAATAACAGAAAATGATGAGAAAATCAACTATAATGAGGAAGGTTCGGCAAAGAGAGATTAAATAGATAAGTTGTTGAGTTTAGTGGTAGATTTTAGTTCTTTTTAATAAATTCCCAAGCCCACTTCCGAGGGCAATGCATGGTAATTATTTCCATAATCGTTTGTAATTTCTATTAACAAGGTTCTAGGAGAAAAATTATTCCTAACCTTTCTATTACCCTTCAAGTCTCTTGCAATGGAACTAAAGTATTGAAGAGGATTTCATTGCTCCCTCTCTTCTCCCGAATAAGAGAACAATTATGTATGTAAAGTAGCTAATTAAACACACATGTAAATCATTAACAACAACTCTCTAATAAACTAAGATTATACCGTCAACATACTTAAACTACATAAAACTCTCTCGCCTCCCCTATAAAGTTTAGCTCTATACAAACTGAATTAAACAGAGTAATTCACATCTCAATCATGTAAAATTGATGGAATAAGAAAAGAGAATAAGGAAATAGAGAGTTATCTCGGTATGTTGTCGTTCGTCAATGGAAGTTCCCTTCCCTTGAGCTCTCACGTCCACCTCTTTGCCCTAATCAATCCTTGTTGGTCTCTTTTTCCTTTTGCTGTCAACAGCTGCTGGATTAAGGTTCTCTTCTTCTTCTCTGATTTCACAGCCGTTCACTGCAGCAGAGGCTGTTGCTGTTTCATCCAATTTTTCTACCAAAAGTGTGGCTCCCCTTTTTTAGACATCCTTTTCCTTTTATAATGGTCGTTTCTTCTCATTTAGGGCTGAGAAAGGATAAAATCGTCCACCTAGGATGTTTCTAATTTGGTAGTCAATGACCCACGTGGACTGCTAATGTGGATTAAAATTTCCATGTCATCCCCGAAAAGTTTGCGTTCTGAATTGCTTCAGCATTAGAGTTAGCAATTTATTTCCAGATGCAAGTAGTGTTGTTTCCAGATTTGCTACAGCATCATGGTTCAACGTGAATGTTTNCAACATACTTAAACTACATAAAACTCTCTCGCCTCCCCTATAAAGTTTAGCTCTATACAAACTGAATTAAACAGAGTAATTCACATCTCAATCATGTAAAATTGATGGAATAAGAAAAGAGAATAAGGAAATAGAGAGTTATCTCGGTATGTTGTCGTTCGTCAATGGAAGTTCCCTTCCCTTGAGCTCTCACGTCCACCTCTTTGCCCTAATCAATCCTTGTTGGTCTCTTTTTCCTTTTGCTGTCAACAGCTGCTGGATTAAGGTTCTCTTCTTCTTCTCTGATTTCACAGCCGTTCACTGCAGCAGAGGCTGTTGCTGTTTCATCCAATTTTTCTACCAAAAGTGTGGCTCCCCTTTTTTAGACATCCTTTTCCTTTTATAATGGTCGTTTCTTCTCATTTAGGGCTGAGAAAGGATAAAATCGTCCACCTAGGATGTTTCTAATTTGGTAGTCAATGACCCACGTGGACTGCTAATGTGGATTAAAATTTCCATGTCATCCCCGAAAAGTTTGCGTTCTGAATTGCTTCAGCATTAGAGTTAGCAATTTATTTCCAGATGCAAGTAGTGTTGTTTCCAGATTTGCTACAGCATCATGGTTCAACGTGAATGTTTTAGAATTTTACCAAATAACTCAATTAAGTATACAATTAAGCTCGATTTATGCAAATTGAACTTCTTTTCATATTAAACCACAATTGACTATTTCATGTATACTAATTAGAATAAATGGAGCAATTAATGAGAAAATAGTGAGTATAAGTGCAAAATTAACTATAAAAATACTTGATATAACTCTACTTTGGAGAGTTATTAGCTAATGACCTCAAAATCTTCTCCACAACTCGTGTCTCGGCTAAAATTTTTCTGTTTCGATTGAGTTGGTTCACCACGGTCTGTACACGCGTGATGTAGTCAGATACACTTTCTGACTCCTTCATCTTCATGTTCTCCAACTCGCCACGAAGAGTTTGGAGACGCACTTGCTTGACTCGGTCGGTTCCTTTGAACACTTTTCCTAAAGTGTCCCACGCTTCTTTTGAAGTAGTTGCACTGGCAATCTTTTAACGCCCTTTTTTGTGTCGCTGTATAACCCGTGGTATCTTTTGGTTCCTTGAACCCTTCTTCAACTACCTCCCATGTATCTTGAGAGCCAAGAAGAGCTTTCATTTTAATTCTCCAATTCTCGTAGTTTGTCTTCGTTAGTTGCGGTAGTGGCATTTGGCCCGTCACATATGCCATTGACTTTGATATCAATTTGTTAAAGAAAACTCCTAAATTTGAAATAAATCTCACACACACTAACGATAGAGAACAGTTCTGTCACAATAGAAAGTACGATGTATTTATAAGCTCTTTTAAAACTAAATATAGCCATCAGAATGCCAATATTTCCTAATTTAAAACCCACTAAAATTAACTAAAAAAAATAACATTTAACGTTTATTCAATACGAGTAAGTTGAGGGGACAGAAGGTCCCTTTGAAGTGGAAGAGAGAGTAGGTTCCAAAGGAATGGCGGCAGATGGCCGTGTTGAAGAGGCAAAGGGCCTTTAAAGAGTGATAACCTCCGATTGATTTTGAGCAACAGCTTTTGCTAGGGATCTGGTCACTAGTGTGAAACCAGAGTCCATAACATAACTATCTGCCGTCATTGGTGTAGGGGAGTTTGAAGTAGTAGGCTTCTTCCCTTTTTCAATGATTTTTTTTCCGTCATCGAGAGATGAAGAAAAGTGGATAGAGAGGTTGTGTTTTGAGAGTAGGTACTCTCTTGAGAGCTAATCTAACAATGGGTTTTCAATTCCTTTTATAGGCAAAATTTGAAAATCGAAGCAAGATAAAATAGCCTGATATCTAGAAAAAAATTGTTTTGATACAAGATTCTTCACGTCCTTTTCAAAAACAAATTTGGATGCTTTGGAATCCATTTTGATAACAAAGCTTTTGGTAATTAAATCGTTTTGAAATTTCTGTACACAAAGTACTATGGGAAGTATTTCCTTTTTTACTGTTGAGTAATTCTTTTGAGTAGAATTTCATATCCCCGAATGAAAACGGACAATGGATTCTTTCTTGTCAAAAGACTGTTTCAGGATTCCTCCGTATCCTATACCGGATGCATCAGACTCCACTATTAAGCTAGCCTTTGCTTTTATCAAAGATAAACACGAAATTGATTTGACAAGAGATTTGATTTTTTGGACTCTTTTGGTGTGTTCTTTCGTTCAGGGTTTTGGATTCTTTTTGAGTCTATCATAGAGTAGTTCGCAAATGGGTCTGATATTTTGAAGCAAATCAGACACATAATTGAGACATCCCAAAAATCTTTTGAGTTGGGTTTTATCCATGATTTGATCTGGAAAATTTGAGGCAAATTCAATGCATCTTGGTTTAATTAAACCCAAATGAATTTCAAATTCGAGAAAACGGATTTTTGTTTGAAAAGGTTTGATTTTTGGTTTAGACACAACTAAAGATTTTATTTTATTTTATTTTATTATTATTTTTTTTACTATTGTCAAAAATGTTTGAAGGTGTTTAAAATGTTGATCGATGTTTTAAGAAAAAATCAGAACTTCGTCAATATAAACAATTGAAAAATCTTGAAACGGATCACAAATATCATTCATAATTTTTTGAAATTCAGACGGAGCGTTTTTGAGCCCAAATGGCATAACGTTCCATTTATATGGTCCTAAAGGGACGTTAAAAGCTGTTTTGTATTTGTCTTTTTCTCAAATCTGGATTTGCCAAAATCCTGACTTCACTATCAAATTTTGAAAATATTTTTGAATTTGAAATTCTTTGAATAAAATCTGATTTATTTGGAATCGGATATCTAATCCATTCTAAAATCTTATTTAATGGTTTGTAGTTTATTACCAGTCATGGGGCTTCACATTCTTTCTCAACTAGGTTGTTGACGTAAAAAGCCATGCATGACCATGGGCTTTGGGATGGTCTAATAAGAACATTATGAAAAAGATCATTAATTTCTGCTTTGCAGAATGTTAGTAATTCTTTATTCATTTGAATAGGTCGGGCCTTCATAGGAATATTTTTCTCCTTGAAGGTTTTGATGTAAGATTGACTATATGTTTCTTTCTATTCCAAAAGGCATTAGAGATATTGATCAAATTTCTTTTTCTATTTGGTTTGGTAAGACTTTGATTTTAGATTGAACTGACACGATATCTACCCCTCAGAAGTGAATAGATCTGAAAATATTATTACTCAAGAAAACAATACCTCTCTAAGAATGAGAAATAAATTGGGATCGAAGGTTCAATCTTCATTGATATTCACAAACTTTAAATAGCATACAAGCTACCAACTAATACCTATAAATAATAAAAATATAAACTAACTAAATCTTACGAATAAACTAAAATATACTACTAATCAAATCATATAGGGAAAAATATTAACTCATTAAGAATATCTAACATATATTTCATAACTAATATATTCTCAAAATATTAACTGATTACGAATATCTTGACCAATTCAAACTAGCAATAAGTTGTACTAAATTCTGATAGTCTCCCTCAGTGCAAGCTTATTTCTCAATAACCTCGAGAGCCTTACGAAAAATTTCAAACTTAGTGCAACCGTATGTCTGCCCATGGACTTTCATTATCTCACTAGATCCTTGACTAGGAACATATATGGCCCTCAACAGTTTGATATACCTGACTACATCAAATTTTATGATCTAAGTCCCACAGTCATTCACAGGTCGCCATACAAGGGCATCGTGTGCCGCCCGCTTTCTCTTTTCAGGGGGACCTATACAAATGGGAGCAAGAATGGCGAAAAATAGCCCCAAGTCCACGTAAAATCCACACAAATTATATAAAGCATCTACAATCACAGTGAGCATCAACATAATCTTGTTTCATGAATATGGCCTTTTCCAAGGCCTTAACGATAGCCCTATATTCCCCTACTCTAAATAAAGCACTCCCCAANAGCACTCCCCAGCAGTTTCAAAGCTCTAAAATGTGTAGGACAAAGAATAGCAGCTTCTCTATAGTATTCGCAAGCACTTAAAACCATACCTTCACCTTCAAGTGCAATACCAAGATTCACATAAATTTGTGGAAGCAAATATCCCCACTGATTTCCCCCAGCCTCCACCGCCTCCAATGCCAACAAAAACTCTTCCTTTGCCACTTTGTATTTTCCAAGAACATACAAGCAGTTCCCAGTTCTAAAATGCAACCTCACGTCAGTAGGTTGCAGCTCACAATCCCTCCTGAAGCTAACAAGAGCCTCCTTGAAAAGCTGGTGATCATATAGAACCATACCAATTGCCATATACCCATCAAAAGCCTCCTCTCTAGACCGCGCTCGATCTGCTCGGGTTCTCAAAACCCCTAATTTCTTGAGAAACGAAACATAGTCATGGCTGGACTCTTCCCAGAAAACCCTCTTCTCAGAAAACTCCGAAGACGACCCCAATTCTCTCGACCAGCCTGCATCAAAATAGGCATCGAAATTGTCTGCCCCTTTCCTATGAATTTCCTCACATTTTAAGAGGTTCAAAGTGTCAGATTTCCCACAAGATAAATTTGAATACTTATCGATTCTCAAAACCCTTCCTCGGTTTTGATTGTATAACCTATCACCAACAAATGCTAATGTGCCAGGAATTCCTCCTCCAACATTTCTAAATCTGAGATTCACTATAGGAACTAGACCACCAAAGAGCATAATAACGAACAACAGACCCAGAAAACTAACACTCACAACCTTCTTAGTTCTTCCCTCAACCTTCTTACTCACATTCCTTTTCCCCTTTGCTGTAGGGACAGGTTGTTGGGGCTTTAATCTCGGAATTGGAACCAAAGGGACCTGAGACCCTTGCAGTTTAACAACATACGGAGGACATGGCATCCACGGATAAGACATTGGGGCAATTGAGGGATGAGGATACATACCGGGAGGAGGAGGCTGACATATACCACTACTACTCAGCTGCTGTCTCAGACCTGCATTCTCAGCCATCACATATGATATCTTACTATAAAATTTAGCAATGATTGAATGCATACTTCTCAATTTATCCTCCAACTCCTCAACATCAAAACCAAATCGTGATAAACCATCATCATCAAGCAGTGCAGCTATTTTCGGGTCAACAACATTTTGAACTTTGAATCCAATAGTCTTGGACGCATCTTTGTAAAATGATGTTCTCATTGGCGTCACTGGTTCCTTGAGAAACAAGCACTCCGGAGGCATCATACGCCTTCTCATCGCATGGAAGCTGATTCAGCTTGGCCTTGGGGTTATTATAAAACGCAGAACCATCCCCAGTATTCTTAATATCCCAAAGATGCAGTTTTTGAACATGATCTTCCTCAGAAGCTGAGAGCTCAAGCACCTGCTGTTGGGATTCTTCAAGCTTTGCAGACATATTTGATAGTCGTTTCTTTGCTTCTTCTGCTTCTTGTTGAGCTTGCTTTTTGTGTGATTTAGATGTGCTCGGTTGATCACTTGTTTTCTTCAGTTCCTCCTAGAGTTGAGAAAGTCGTGATTCCAATTCAGCCACTTTGCTGGACCCTTTACTCTTATTTTGACAATGTGGACGAACATCTGATAGAAGAGTTTCGTTTCCAGTTGCATGATGAGAACAACCAGAATCGACAATCCATTCTTCATTGTAGTCTATAAAGGCATGAGCATCTGTAAAGACATCATCTTGATGTACAGTTGCAGTCACATTTGTTGGCTGGTCAAGAACCTCAATGGTTAAGTAGTGTTCCCAAATTGGATTTGAAGAACTTTTACTTTCATGTACCGCATTTGCTTCTGATTCCTGCATTTTAACTCGGCAATTTGGCTTAATGTGGCCTGGTTTTCCACAATGATGACACACCACTTTCACCTGACAATCTCGTTTAAAATGGCCAGGTTTCACCACCTGTAACAAGCCTTAAATCGCTTCTTTGACGACTCCTCACTTCTGAATTGATTCGCATTGCTTGATGAAGGCTTTGAATGAAAATTCTGTCTCGTTTGATCTTTGACATATAACACATCTTTTGACTTTGGGAAAAACTTGTTGCTGCTAGTCAGTTACTTAATCAAAGCTTCCTGATTAGAAAGAAGATTCTCCAATTCAATAACTGTAGGTTGATTTTCCCACCCTTGTATTGAGGAAACAAAGGGCATAAAGTCTTTTCGTAATCCACGAATAAGATAACACCGTAATCGAGCATCACTCACTTGCTCCTCAACATCTAATTCTGAAATTTTAGAACACAGATTTTTCACTTTCAAGAAATATTCTTCAATAGAAAAATTACCTTAAGTTACCACAGCTAGTTCATTGTCTAGAAATTGCAATCAAGCAGTATTTTTCTTAGTGAACAACTTTTGAAGTGTTTCCCACACTTGCTTTGGTGACTTTAAATCATGAAAATGATCAATATATTCCTTGTTAATCAAAGTTTGCAAGGTAAATAAAGCTTTTCCACATTTGATCTTCCATTTTCGGCGTAATTCAACATTCTGTGGAGTATCTGCTGGAATTTCTGTGTCATCACCTTTGATTAAATCACACAAATCTTGCTCCTGTAGAGAATCTTCCATACATAACTTGTTAGGATCGCACAACAACGCACACGATCGATCTGGATGAACACAAAGAACAAGATAGGGAAAAGTGCAAGAAGAACTCTTGGCTAAGAGGTTTTTTCTATTAATGACTTCACGTATGTACAGTAAGAGAGAATTACAGAGAATAGAAAGTACATTTTCAAAGCTCTACCGGACGGGATATATATATAGTTCAGTTTACTATATATAGCTTTACCAGATTTAACCATCTACTATATATAGCTATTTACTATATATAGCTTTACCCTATTTAACCATCTACTATATATAGCTATTTACCATATATAGCTTTACCAGATATAGCTTTACCAAATATAGCTTTATCGGATATAACCGTTGACCAAGCTATAAATAAGCATCAGGCTCCATAACCTAACAATTCTCCCACTTGGAGACTGATCTAGTCAACCAAGAATTTTATTCTCAAACGACCATGAGCATCTTTATGGTCTTCATGGCACCATATCAATTGAGTTTTTGCACAACCTCAATATTCCAACATCAACACATTTTGTCAACATGTTTGCTGGATTCTTTGCACCCTCTATCTTCTCCAAACACATCACCATCTTTCACTAACCTGCAAGTGAAATGGTATCGTCTTCTGTGTTTTCTCTTCAAATGATAGACCGGGTTCCTTCGCCAACTGTATGACACTCTGACTATCTCTGTAAAGAATATCTTCGTGCTACTTCTTGCCCATTCTTCCAGATAGTCAGTCATCCATATCGTCTTCTTTCCAGCTTCAACTATTGCCACGTACTCAATCTCAGTACAACGCATTTTTGAAGCCTAGACGTCTCATCATCCATGGCTTGCTCCTACTTGGTTGTATCCTCCAAATGTAGAGCCTCATCAAAGGGCTCTGGTTCCCTTTCATCAGCAACAGATAGTTTAATGAAGGTACATACATATCTGGTACTCTGATAGTATAGGATGATCTTCTCAACACCAATTCAGGTGTCACTTGCTCCACTGCTAATTCTTCCACAACAACCTCAGGAGTTTGTTGAGTATCTGCTACAAGATCACTTGGTGATTTTCTCCGCAACTCAACCTCAACTCTCACTTGCTTTGTTGTCTTGGAACCTTGCTCCACATCTGGTTCCTCAGTAGTCGTCTCAGGAGTTTCATGAGTATCTGCTATAACCTCACTAAGTGAGTTTTCCTGCAACTCAAGCTCAACTCCCACTTGCTTCGTGGTCTTGGAACCTTACTCCACATCTGGTTCCATTTCCAACCGCACTTTCTTCAATTCTCTGGCGGTCCTTGTGAAGCTAACTCGTTTCTGCTTGCTCATAACGTAGTTCTCACAATGACCCACACAACAGATTTCAGACCTTCTAAAACTCCTTTTGCAGCCATCCTCTTCATTCCTTTCGCGCTCATAGGTTCAAGTCTATTGTGCCGTAGACTTGAATTTGAAGCACTTTCAGCAACAACAGCTATGTTCATACACCCTGCAGTGGTGTATAGGGTTCCAGATTTTGAGCCACGTGCTACCACCGTAGCACCCTTCATAATCTTCCACAAACCCTTCCCTAACTTTGTTGCATAACCTGTGCTGTCCAACTGACCAATAGAGATCAGGTTCCTTTTGAGACCAGGAATATATCTGACATTATTTAATGTCCATTGATTTCCTGTTGAAGTTTTTATGCAGACATCTCCTTTTCCTTTAATCTCCAAATCTTTGTTGTCGACAAGATACACCTTCTCGAAATTTTCAGACATGAAATTCCGTAAAAACTCTTTATTTGGAGACGAATGAAAAGATGCACCTGAATCCAAAATCCAGGATTCAATCGAACTGTCCGCGCTGAGGATTAGAGCATTCCCAATGTCTTCTGTTGAATTTATAGAATCACCATCATCTCCAGATTTGTGATTCTCCTTACTCTTTGGTCTTATACATCCTGTCCGAAAGTGACCTTTTTCTCCACAATTCCAACACGTTACGTTTGGTCTATTTGGAGATTTTTCTCGATTTTTTGATTTTGATCGCCCTTTGTTTGGGCCCTTCGGTTTACTTCTTCCCCTTCGATCAACACTGAGAGCATTGCTTGATGAATCTCCAGTTTCTCGTTTGCGAATATTTTCGCTGAGAACTACATCTCGAATTTCACCAAACTTCAGTTTATCAGATCCTCGGGAACTGCTGATTGCGGCAACAACAGTATCCCATGACTCGGGTAAGGATGACATCAAAATCAACGCTTTAATTTCATCTTCGAAATTAATTTCCACCGAACCCAGTTGACTTATGATCATATTGAATTCATTTATATGATCCGCAACACGTCCACCTTCAGACATCTATAGATTGAACAATCTAAACATCAAATACACCTTGTTCATAGTCGACGGTTTTTCGTACATATTCGACAGTGCCTTCATCAAATCTGACGTTGTCTTCTCCTTGATAATGTTGAACGCCACGTTTCTGGATAGCGTCAACCGCATCATCCCTAAGGCTTGTCGATCCTTGAGCTTCCACTGTTCCGTGGTCATGGTATCCGGCTTCACCCCCAACAGAGGTTCGTGAAGATCTTTCTGGTACAGATAATCTTCAATCTGCATCTTCTAGAAACCGAAATCGGATCCATTGAACTTCTCAATTCCAATCTTTGAACTTTCCATCTTCACAGATCGTGGTGAATTTCGCTTAGCTTTGATACCAGTTGTTAGGATCGATACTAGTTGTTAGCTCTGATACTAGTTGTTAGGATCGCACAACAACGCACACGCTCGATCTAGATGAACACAAAGAACAGGATAAGGAAAAGTGCAAGGAGAACTCTTGGCTAAGAGAATTTTTCTATTGATGATTTCACGTATGTACAGTAAGAGAGAATTACAGAGAATAGAAAGTACATTTTCATAGCACTACCGGACGGGATATATATATAGTTCAGTTTACTATATATAGCTTTACCAGATTTAACCATCTACTATATATAGCTATTTACTATATATAGCTTTACCCGATTTAACCATCTACTATATATAGCTATTTACCATATATAACTTTACCGGATATAGCTTTACCAAATATAGCTTTACCGGATATAACCGTTGACCAAGCTATAAATAAGCATGAGGCTCCATAACCTAACATAACTTCCAATAATTATAAGCTTTTCCATAGCTATACCCATAGAATCACTTCCATCATTCATCTCATTGAGTAATAATATCAAACCCTTGGTTACCAACTTGGCTCTGATACCAACTGACACAATATCTATCACTCAAAAGTGAATAGATCCGAAAATATTATTACTCAAAGAAATAATACAGAGTTAAGAATGAGAAATAGAATTGGGATCAAAGGTTCAATCTGTTGGGTTTTATGTCCGAAAACTCATAGTTTGTAAACAAAAACATATTCTATTTTCAATAAAGTTATTATTGTTGTTTAGTTAGTAAAGATTGTTATTGAATAAAGTGAACTTTACGATCATTAATCTAAATCCAATAAACTAAGAACACTCTTACTATAGTATGATTACTTGAAATATATGTAGAGATATAAGAGTGGATCAAGTTCAAGTATATAGTCAAAATGATCTATAGTATAAGGATAAGGCTGAGTACCTTATTCTGGGGACACTATGGATGCGGCCCACTTTTGTATATGATATAAACAATGTGATCACTAAATTGTACATGTGGAGACATGTGAGTGGGGGCGTCCTATGCAATGAGTATTGCATAAGATCGGACCATGAAGAAAACCACTCTCACTTTATAATGTCGTTTACTGTTGAGACTGATTTTCTTTTCATTCGATAACCTAGGTAACTCGGTTTTAATCCTGAGCTAACCATGAACTCCTGTTTATTCGGAATTATCCTTAGATTTGCATGGGTGAGAGTGGCTCTAGTTCGCCGACTCAACAGGCCTCCCATTTCAGGGGTAAGACTGGGTGAATGGCTGGGGACGTGGGGTGCAAGACGGAATTCACTCCTACCCACTTTTAGGGATAGAAGAGAGGTAGTTCCCTTAAGCACTGACTCCAGGTCTTGAACAAGGGGCCCCACCCTCTCATTGGCCTGAGAGGGATTTGGTTTACTGGTTGGACCACAAATCAATTGTTCATTAGAGGATCAGTGAGACATAAGGAACAAGAAGTAACTTCAGGGGTAAAACGATAAATTGACCCAGCTCTAGTTACGAACAACCTGTGAAGGATCGACTTACTAATCATGGTTATATCAAATGGACAGAAATATATCTATAGTGAGGGGAGTGCAACGTGGCTATAGTGGAGTGTTCTAGTAGTTAACGAATGTTGGTTAACCAGGTTAATGAGTTTAACCGGTTAATCTTGGATCGTTGGAGCCCATGATCTATAGGTTCATTAGGTCCATCTGCTAGCTCATATCGGTCTAAACCATAGAACAGTGTGACGAGTGAGTTTGAAGTGTTCGAATTCAAATTAGGGAATATGCGCTACATATATACGATATATTTAACTGGAGTAGTTATGCCGTCGTCGATTACCTCTGTGGATTTGGAATCGGAATTAGGGACGTCAGGTAGGATTGATGCAGTCACCATGAAAAGAGTCGGCTCATCCTCCTCAGATTGAGCCACATGGGCCTTCTTGGTCGTGGGCCTTCTCGACCGTCTCCTTGTTCCTGAGCTTGCTCCAGCAATTCTTGCTAAAGTGACCTCTCTTCCCACAGTACGAGCACTGGATTGGTTCGTCATCAGTCGGGGCTCCTTCTATTGATCCGCCTCTTTCCCGCGCATACACCCGCGAGATTTCCATGGCAACTTAACTAACGCTCATCCACTCTACGTGTACTTCCCACTTACCTCAATTGTGTGGGTTTAGCGTAAAAACAGTTACCTAAAAAAAATGGTTAACTAAGAATCAGGGATCACATTAACTCGGTAGGGATTTATAAGGCAACTGGTAGACACATGAAAGCTGTATGATCCGATAGAGGTGGCGAGTACACTTCGACAGCTTTCATGGAGTACTGTGAGGAGTAAGGCATAAGGCAATTTCTAACCGTACCGTACACCCTTCAACAAAATGGTGTGGCCGAGAGAAAGAACCGGACCATTCTCGACATGGTTCGGTCAATGCTCAAGAACAAAAGGATGTTGAAGGAATTTTGGGCAAAAGCCGTGCAATGCGCCATCTACATATAGAATCGATGTCCACATGCGAAGTTAGATGATCAAACACCACAAGAGGCATGGAGCGGACAAAAGCCTACAATCTCTCATCTCAAAGTTTTCAGTAGTGTGGCTTATGCTCATGTACCGGACCAACGAAGAACGAAGCTCGAAGACAAAAGCAAAAGGTATATCTTATTGGATATGATGAGAAGACAAAAAGATACAAACTACTTGACCCGATTAGCAAGGTGGTGATAGTGAGTTGCGATGTGCGAGTAAATGAAGCAAGTGAATGGGACTAGAACAATTTGACGGAAGTCAATATCGAAGTAGGAGAATCATCAGTCATTGCACCAACAAGTGCACCAACAGACTTAAAAAATTCTGATGATGAAGATGAACCACGACAACCCAAAATGCGGAGTTTGCGAGATTTGTATGACTCAACATATGAGGTACACCTTGTATGTCTTCTGGCAGATGCTGAAAATATCAGCTTTGAAGAGGCAGTGCAAGACACGAAGTGGCAAACTTCCATGGATGAGGAGATTAAAGCGATACATCGCAACAACACATGGGAAGTGACAGAATTACTGGTAGGAAGTCAACCCATAGGTGTGAAGTGGGTATTCAAGAAAAAGATGAATGCTCAAGGCGAGATTGAGCGGTACAAGGCGCGACTTGTTGCGAAGGGATACAAGCAAAAGGCGGGAATCGACTATGGCGAAGTGTTTGCTCCCGTCGCTAGAATGGAGACAATCCGATTGATCATTTCCCAAGCAGCCCAATTCAATTGGTCGATTTTTCAAATGGATGTCAAGTCAGCATTCTTGAATGGCGTGCTTGAAGAAGAAGTATACCTCGAACAACCTCCCGGGTACATGAAAATTGGAGAAGAGAAGAAGATACAAAAATTGAAGAAGGCACTTCACGGGTTGAAACAAGCACCGCGAGCATGGAATACTCGTATCGACACATACTTCAAGGAGAACGGGTACAAGGAATGTCCCCACGAACATTCACTTTATACAAAGAAGAGTGGAGGTAATGTGATACTTGTCGTTCACTATATCGATGACCTCATCTTCTCAGGCAACAATGATGAAATGATAGAAGAGTTCAAAAGCACAATGACGCGAGAATTTGAGATGACAGACTTGGGCTTGTTGAAGTTTTTACTCGGTTTAGAGGTTAAACAAGGAGAAATAGGTTTTTTTACATCACAGGAGAAATATACAAAGGAGATTTTGAAGAAGTACAAGATGAAAAATTGCAACCCGGTATCAACACCAATGGAACCAGGTACAAATCTCTCAAAGTACGATGAAGAAGAACGAGTAGATGCAAATAGGTACTGGAGCCTGGTGGAAAGCCTTCGTTATCTTACATGCACAAGGCCAAATCTTTCATTAAGTGTCGACATAATAAGTCGGTTCATGGAGGAGCCAATTTATTCACATTGGAAGGCGTTGAAGCGAGTCCTACGATACATCCAAGGAACGATGTCACTTGGGTTATTCTACTAAAAAATAAAAGATTACAAGTTAGTCGGTTACATTGGGTTATGTATTCTTCATGGGCAACACTATTGGGAATAAACTTAAATGAAGAAAAAAAAGAAAGAAGGTAGTTTCTATTTTTGGGTTTTAAAATTTAGTAAAAAAGCCAATATTTATTTTCGGAAGTAGTGGTTTTATGAGTTAGAAAACGTGGGATTTTGATGGCCATTTTTAGCTTTATAAAACTTATAAATACGTTTTGTTTCTCATTGTAATAGCAGAGCAAGTAGAGCAAGAGTTATAGAGTTAAAAGAAGTACAGAGCAATAGAAAAGGGTTTTGAGAATTCCTTGTCTCCTTGTCTCTCCCCTCTCGACATCTCCTTCACAGCTTCGTGAGAGTTATCTAAACGAGTTAGTTTCAGAGCGAGCGTTTATTTTCTACAACTTGGTATCAGAGCGGCTTTTAATTTCAACAAATCGGTATCAGAGAGAATTTATTTCAACAAATTGGTATCAGAGCCAATGACAAACATGATGGGACAAATGTCGCTACGACGATTGACGAAGACAAACTACAAGAATTGGAGCGTCTAAATGAAAGCTCTTATCGGTTCGCAATACGCATGGGAGGTGGTCGAAGAAGGTTTTGAAGAACCGAATGATACCACGGGTTATACGGCAGCGCAAAACAAGGCGCTAAAGGAAGCACGATTAAATAATAAGGCAGCATTATACATGCTGTTCCGGGCTGTTGACGAGTCGAGCTTTGAGAAGATTGCAAGGGCAACTACTTCAAAAGAAGCGTGGGACACTCTAGAAAAGGTGTTTAAAGTAACCGACCGAGTCAAGCAGGTCCGTCTCCAGACTCTGCGTGGCGAGTTGGAGAGCATGAAGATGGAGTCAGAAAATGTATCTGACTACATTACACGTGTACAGACCGTGGCGAATCAACTAAATCGAAATGGAGAAATGTTACCCGAGACACCGGTTTAAGGTCGTTAACCGACAACTTCGAGAATGTTGTATGTGCCATAAAAGAATCGAAGGACCTAGCAAAGTTCACAGTCGATGAGCTCGTCGGTTCTCTCGAGGCACACGAGCAACGTAAGAAAAAGAAGGAGGAGCCACTCGATCAACCGCTTCAGACGAAGGCATCAATAAAAGATGAAAAGGTACACTACACTCAAAATGTTCAAGGTAGAGGTCGTGGAAGCCGCGGGAATTGTCGAGGTGGTCAAGGCATTAGTTATGAAGAAAATTATAAGGAGGAGACTATCGAGCCAAACAAATTGGCGTGGAAGAGGACGCAATCAAGGACACAGTCAAGGATACAATTCCAACATCCAGTGTTACAAATGTTAGTAATATGGCCACTATGCAAATAATTGTAACTCCGACAGATGTTACAATTGTGGCAGAATGGGTCATTATGCAAGAGATTGTTGAGCCAAAGAAAAGGTGGAAGAAACCATCAACCTAGCCTTCGATGATGCAACAAATGGAGGCATTCTCTTGATGGCCCAAAATGAAGAGCCGAACACAAAGGGAGACGGTGGCGCGAAAGATGATGGCGATAGTCTTGAGGCGGTAGAAACTATTGCAAATGAGGTGATGCGTAGTGGATGTGGCGAAATCCTAATAGTGGAGACGAGAAAATCGAAGAAAGATGAACAACTGGATAAAAGAGAGCCCTAGCTCGAAGAGAGAGAGCTCCAATGGCTGGAAAAAAAAATTCGAGGAAGAAAGAAGAAAAAGGATGAAAATGGAAAAAGAAAAGAAAGAGTTAGAAACAAAAGTTGAAAGGTTAGAGAAAGAAATGGCTGAGCAGAGTAAGAGTTTCTTCTATCTCAAACACGAGAAGGAAAAGAATGGGAAGATAATCTCTGATCTTACGAAGAAAGTTGAAGAAGGTGTGGAGAGGAGTGGAGAAAGAGAATGGCTTGTTCATGGAGATTGAGGCTCTAGTGGATGAGCTGGTGAGGGAGGAGAAAGATATAGAGATGCTGACTCAACAGAGAGACTCACTCGACGTGAACCTGAATCGAATCCAATAGGAGGTAGTGAATTTACAACACACGATTGAGACACTCACTCGTGATAAAGCCGAACTGGAGGAAGCAAAAATGCTAGCTGTAAATGTTGTTGGGACTTGCGAAGGGAATGGAGTAAACTGAACAAAGCCATGATGTTTGAGTCAAGCGTGGCTGAGAACGGGAGAAATGAAGAGTTGGTGTCTTAGATGGGCAGTTCTCGAGAACATTCAAATGAAGTCTCATTAGAGAAGAACAACCTTAATTTACCGCTTGAGGACAATAAGAGAAAATTGAAGAAACCATGACTGAGCTCGAGAAAATGAAAACGGCGCAGGTGGAACCATTGAATAGAACATTTAAGTTTATGGGGAGTTTTATTGGGAATAAACTTAAAAAAAGAAAGAAGGTATTTCTATTTTTAGGTTTTAAAATTGAGTAAAAAAACCAATATTTATTTTAGGAAGGAGTGGTTTTATGGGTTAGAAAACTTGTGATTCTAATGGCCATTTTTAGCTCTAGAAAACTTATAAATATGTTTTGTTTCTGATTGTAATAGCAGAGCAAGAGTTGTAGAGTTAAAAAGAAGTACAGAGCAATAGAAAAGGGGTTTGAGAATTCTTTGTCTCCTTGTCTCTCCCCTCTCGACATCTCCTTCACAGATTTGTGAGAGTTATCTAAACGAGTTAGTTTTAGAGCGAGTGTTTATTTTCTACAAGTTGGTATTAGAGCGTCTTTTAATTTCAACAAATCGGTATCAGAGCAAATTTATTTCAACAAACACAACATTTACTTGGCTTTCAAAGAAACAACCGATCGTGACACTCTCGACGTGTGAAGCTGAGTATGTACAGCATCTTGGTGTGTGGGTCATGCAATATGGCTTAGAAATTTGTTGAGTAAGATGGAGCTAAAGCAACGAGGTGCAACCGTAATACAAGTTGACAACAACAAATCAGCAATTGAGTTGGCCAAGAACCCAGTGAACCATGAAAGAAGCAAACACATTGACGTTCGATTTCATTTAATCTGAGATCATGTGAAGGAAGGAAACGTGGAATTGCTACCTGTGGCAAGTCAGGATCAAGTTGTGGACATCTTTACAAAACCGCTACCGAAAGTACTTTTCGACAAATACAAGAATATGATTGACATAACAGACGCCAGAAGCATTTAAGTTTATGGGTGAGTTTTGTTGGGAATAAACTTAAATGAAAAAAAAAAATAGTTTTTGATTTTGTTAATTTTAGTAAGATTTTTGAAATTGAGGAAACACCAAAAGAAAAAAATGAAGGGCCAATAATAATTTTAGAAGGGAGGGTTATGGGATGGCCAATTTTAGATTTTAGAAAACCTATAAATTAATACGTTTTCGATTGTAAAAAGCATAGAGCAAGATCATAGCAAGAGTTAAGTACAGTGTAATAGAAAAGGGCTTTTCAAAATTTCTTTTGTCTCCTTGTCTCTCCCCTCTCCACATCTCCTTTATAGCTTCGTGAGTGTTAGTTTAACGAGTTAGTTTCAGAGCGAGCGTTTATTTCTACAAATTGGTATTTGCGCAGATTGTTATTTTCTACAAATTTGTATCAGAGCGAATTTTATTTTAACAGAAGAATACATTTTCCTTGAGTTTGTTGGCTTTTGAGATTGTATGGGTTTACTTCAATACTTTCTCTAGGTCTATATTATTTGTATGATCTTGGATACATTTTGACACTCTTTCTTTTGAAGGTCGAGGGAGCTTCTATTCCCTTGCATCCATATTGATCATCGAATCTTCCGAGTTTTTTCTTATTTGACATTGAGAAATTGAGCTTGTTTTAAATCTTTGACTCATTGCAAAGTTTGAGTTCTTCTTCTATGATGAAAGATGTTATGGATCCATATGACAAAGTCTCCCATGGAATTGTTCTATTATGCTTTGTCTTAAGACCATCTTTGATCCTTCTTGAGAAGTGTTTTGGCAGTCCATTGACAAAATTCTCCTTCTAGAATTCCAACGAACTATCTCTCCTAATGAGAACTTTGTTGAAATACATGTCTTTGTACCACCTAAAATCACCTAAGGTTGGGCATTTTAGGTTCATGAGTATTTCGGCATATCGTTCCTGGTATTTCAGGGGGTCGCCTACGAAGAATTCTTTGAGGGTATAGATAAGGGTATTGAAAGCGTCTTCTATCCTTTCATGTTGTACCTCGGTCCTGGTTGATGGACTTTCTTCTTTAATGATTTGAGTAGTTGGTCTAATAACACAGTGGTTTAATATATGTTGGTAAGTTGCTTTATCAAGATATTTGTCCCACCCGTCTTTGAGTTGCCTAGTAAATCCTGTTACTGGGAGGCAATTTGATGATCGGATTTAAGACCCTGTATTTTATACGCACCAGCAGCGATCATCATTTCATTGACAACATTCATTATCAAACAGTCTGATAGTCCATCGATATCCCCATTCATAGACTGCTAGACCATCGTAATGAGCTTGAGTTTGTAATGTCTTTTCTTCAAATTGAATATCCAGAAAGGACGGCTGAGGATACCAGTTTCTCTGATTGCTAGTATTATTTTGACTTCTTCTGGAAATCCCTGAAATTTCATTGTTCAGAGGTCCCTCTACCTCATTTACAATCCCATCTTCGGATTCTTTGATCAAATCATAATTGTTGACGACATTGACGGATGGTTCTGAAATTGTTATCTTTGGATTTAAAATTTTATCCCATTTTTCTTCTATCTTGGTCATTACAACCTCTTCTTTTGAAACTCTTCTCGTAAGCATATCGAGATTTGTCGGTCAGAGTATCAGTATTGACTCATCAATCTTTGGTACAAAGCTGCTCGCACTTTCTTGCTGGGGACCAGATTTCTTCGAGATTTTTTCCTCGATGCTCTCGAGTTGTGTAGCAATCGTGGATAGAATCTTATTTGAGTAATTGTTTTGATGCTGAATATTCTTGATATCCTTTAGAGTTGGATTACCCTTTTCTATTTCTTCGTGAATATTTTTAAAGAGACTGGTTTTGACCTTTTCTCTATAGTAGTTGTCAAATTCAACTTCTTCTAACGGAGGATGCTTTGAATATACCTTACCTCTTCTGGTGGTCTTCTAGTTCTTTAGGATCAAGATACATACTTGTAAAATATTTTCTTCAAACCATTCGAAGAAAGGTATGCTTTCTTCTATGGCTTCAATATGAGAATACCTCTGAGTTATTAATTCATTTCGCTTAGCTTCTTTGTAGGTTTGAAAGAAGGCGTTTCTTTTTTAAGAGTTGGCAGCTGTCGTGAAATATGCTCTGAATAATTCCTTGTCTATTTGGAAATCAGCTCTAATGACATTAAGCTGAGTTTCGTAGACAGATTGAGTATCCATTTCAGTATGGGTTGGAGATCTTGGGTTGAAATTAAAATTTGCTATGATACCAATTTGTTGAAATTAAAAGCCGCTCAAATACCGACTTGTAGAAAATGGACGCTCGCTCTGAAACTAACTTGTTTAGATAACTCTCACAAAACTTTGAAGGGGTGTCGAGAGAGGAGAGACGAGGAGACAAAGTGTAACGCCCCTAATTTTCTTTAACCTAATTAGTGACGTTACCCATGCATATATAACTCATTAAGCGGAAGCTCATCATAAATAACCTTTGAAGAGTCTTTCATAAAGATTTATAAATCTAAAACAAAACCTAGAAAATAAACCTTCAATAACTGAATTTAAAATAAATCCAAATAAAAGAATACTCAATACTATAACTTAAAACAGTCCAATAAAAGTAAACTCCTAAAAATATCCCATCTCCAACTTCCATGGTGTCCTCAGCTCCGCCGTCAACAGTACAATGGCGCCTTGCCTTTACCTGAAAAATGTAGGTAGTACATGGCTTGAGTATTTTATGAAATACTCAATAAGTCACCCCACTGTTGGGGTTAGGAATGTAAACACATGCAACATATGAGTGGAACGTAACTTTTTCATAAACTTTACATGGCCTTGGGCGCTTTTCTATCCCGAGTAGGGTTGGATGTGTGGTACTCCTTCACACATGGCCCATGTACGCGTACATGGACCCACCAGGCGGGCTCATATATGTACCCCTTGGGCCTAGCTTGGTCGGGCACAACGTACTACACGTCGCCAGACACCAACGAACAGAAAAGGGCCCGCATGATATCATGGCAAACATAAATATCGTATTTCATTCTTTCGTAACATAAAGGGGAAGAATCCCGATGCACGTGTCATACATATATGCATTGATGGTGTTAATATAACACATGCGGAAGCAATTTGGATCTTAGGCACTTTTAGAACATCAATTATTGTAAATGACTAGCATGTTCATAAGTATTAAAACTTAATGAGTTTAAATACTAACCTTTTGTAGTTCAAACTCCTTTTGCCTCACGAACCGATTTCGAACCACCACTAGTGTCTTCTCCACTATTCTCCGGCCTTAGAACGGGATTGTGGAATCCGGTGAGTGACTAAACTTGGGAGGGATTTTGTATACGTGAAAGAGAGTGCTTGTGAGAGGTTTTTCATCAAGATGAAGAATCCCTTCCAAGTATCATGATCACTCTATTTAAAGAGTCAAGTTTGCATGTTCATGCAAACTTGAGATCACCAAATCTTGACACTTAAAATTCCACTCAAATGTTTGAGATTATGTGGCAAGCATGCATGTTTGAGTTAACCAAATTTTGACACTCAAAATTCCACTCAAACTTGTGGGGTTTATTTGGCAAACATGCAAGTTTGGTTAAACCAAATTTTGACACCTCAAAATTCCACTAACATGATTTTTCCATTAGATGAAAGTCAACATTTTGACTTTCTTCATTTTAATTAGATGAAAGTCAACATTTTGACTTTCTTCATTTTAATTCAACAATTAATTTGAATAATGAATTTCAAATTAAAGTAACATTAAATAATTAATTAAACAATTTAATTAATATTTAATATTAATTCAAATGCCAATCCCAGTCAATTCCGACACATAATTGATTAAGATATTTAAATCTTATTTAAATATCTCAGATTCTCTCTTTTCGTTTATTTCGTAAATAAAATAAAATTGCGGTTAAATATATCGTATATATGTAACGCATATTCCCTAATTTGAATTCGAACACTTCGAACTCACTCGTCACACTGTTCTATGGTTTAGTCCGATATGAGCTAGCAGAGGGACCTAATGGACCTATAGATCATGGGCTCCAACGATTCAAGATTAACCGATTAAACTCATTAACCTGGTTAACCAACATTCGTTAACTACTAGGACACTCCACTATAGCCTAGTAGTTGCACTCCCCTCACTATAGATATATTTCTGTCCATCTGATATAACCATGATTAGTAAGTCGATCCTTCACAGGTTGTTCGTAACTAGAGCTGGGTCAATTTACCGTTTTACCCCTGAAGTTACTTCTTGTTCCTTATGTCTCACTGATCCTCTAATAAACAATTGGTTTGTGGTCCAACCAGTAAACCGAATCCCTCTCAGGCCAATGAGAGGGTGGGGCCCCTTGTTCAAGACCTGGAGTCAGTGCTTAAGGGAACTACCTTTCTTCTATCCCTAAAAGTGGGTAGGAGTGAATTCCGTCTTGCACCCCACGTCCCCAGCCATTCACCCAGTCTTACCCCTGAAATGGGAGGCCTGTTGAGTCGGCGAACTAGAGCCACTCTCACCCATGCAAATCTAAGGATAATTCCGAATAAACAGGAGTTCATGGTTAGCTCAGGATTAAAACCGAGTTACCTAGGTTATCGAATGAAAAGAAAATCAGTCTCAACAGTAAACGACTTTATAAAGTGAGAGTGGTTTTCTTCATGGTCCGATCTTATGCAATACTCATTGCATAGGACGCCCCCACTCACATGTCTCCACATGCACAATTTAGTGATCGCATTGTTTATATCATATACAAAAGTGGGCCGCATCCATAGTGTCCCCAGAATAAGGTACTCAGCCTTATCCTTATACTATAGATCATTTTGACTATATACTTGAACTTGATCCACTCTTATGTCTCTACATATAGTTCAAGTAGTCATACTATAGCCAGAGTGTTCTTAGTTTATTGGATTTAGATTAATGATCGTAAAGTTCACTTTATTCAATAACAATTTTTTCTGAATAAACAACAATAATAACTTTATTGAAAATAGAATATATCTTTGTTTACAAACTATGAGTTTTAGGACATAAAACCCAACAAACTCCCACTTGGACTAAAACTCTAGTGGGGTTTTATAACGTTGAGTAGAGAGAAATACAATAAACTAGGGCATCACATACTCATGCCTTTTCTCCCACTTGCCCTAGATTACATAACTCGTAGTCCTAGACTCACTAGGTGCCCTTCAAACACTTTAGCCGTGAGGGGCTTTGTAAATGGATCAGCAATGTTGTGTTCTGAAGCTATCTGTGTGACGATCACATCTCCTCGTTGCACAATCTCCCTTATGAGATGATATTTGCGCTCAATATGTTTTCCTCGCTTATGGCTTCTTGGTTCTTTTGAATTTGCAACTGCTCCACTGTTATCACAATAAAGAGTGACGGGAAGATGCATATTTGGAACGACTTCCAAATCAGTTAAGAACTTCCTAAGCCATACAGATTCTTTCGCTGCTTCACAAGCAGCAACATACTCAGCCTCCATGGTGGAATCAGCAATGCAACCTTGCTTTATGCTTCTCCATATTACTGCTCCTCCGTTCAGAGTGAAGACAGATCCTGATGTCGATTTCCTTGTATCTACATCGGTCTGAAAATCTGAGTCAGTGTACCCTGTAAGGATCAGATCCTTAGCACCGTACATTAGCATATAGTCCCTCGTTCTCCTAAGATACTTGAGGATATTCTTAACGGCAGTCCAATGAGTACGTCCCGGATTGGACTGATATCTGCTGACAATTCCCACAGCATAGCATATGTCGGGTCGGGTACATAGCATAGCATACATCAGACTACCGACCGCTGATGCATAGGGAATGTGTTTCATATCCTCAACTTCTTGAGGTGTCTTAGGACTTTGTTCCTTCGACAAATGAACTCCATGCCTGAAAGGTAATAATCCTTTCTTGGAGTCCTGCATCTTATATCGAATCAACATTTTGTCGATGTACGATGCTTGAGACAAAGCTAGTGTTTTGTTCTTGCGATTTCGAACAATTTGGATTCCAAGAACAAACTGAGCCTCTCCCAAATCTTTCATTTGGAATTGTGTCGCCAGCCAATGCTTAATGTCAGTCAGAATTCCCACATCATTTCCAATTAGTAGGATATCGTCAACGTACAACACCAGGAAAGCTACTGTAGAGTTGACTATCCTTTTATAAACACAAGGTTCGTCAACATTCTGTTTAAAGCCATAAGATTTGATCGCAGTATCAAACTTTATGTTCCAGGATCGAGATGCTTGCTTCAACCCATAAATGGATCTTTTAAGCTTGCAAACCCTTTGCTCGTGATCCTGTTCAATGAACCCCTCTGGTTGAGCCATATAGATACTCTCTTCAAGATCGCCGTTTAGAAAAGCTGTCTTAACATCCATTTGCCAAATTTCATAATCATAAAATGTGGCAATAGACAAGAGTATTCTAATTGATTTAAGCATAGCAACAGGTGAGAAGGTTTCTTCATAGTCCACCCCCTCTCTTTGGGTATAACCCTTTGCTACTAGTCTTGCTTTAAAGGTCTGTACCTTACCGGTTTGGTCTCGTTTTCTCTTATAGATCCATTTGCAACCAATAGGTTTTACCCCATCTGGTTGATCTACAAGTTCCCAGACTGAATTGAAGTACATTGACTCCATTTCAAGATTCATGGCTTTAATCCACTGATCTCTATCAACATCATTCATTGCCTGTTTATAGGACAATGGATCCTCAACGCCATCATCAGGTATGATGACTTGAGTTTCTATCAAACCCAAGTAACGATCGGGTTGAGTTATAACCCTCCCACTACGTCGAGGCATTCTCAACTTTTGAGAAGGATGTGATTGACCAGAAGTGTCAGCTCCATCAACAACTCTGGTTGAACGACCAGCTTGATCAACAACTCTTGTTGTTTTATCAGTAACTTCTTTAGAAATCTCACTTAATACTAGTTTGCTACGAGGTTGATGATTTCTTACGTGATCTTCCTCTAAGAATGTAGCGTTCGTTGATACAAACACTCTATTTTCTTGAGGATCATAAAACAAACCACCTTTCGTCTCTTTGGGGTATCCTACGAATAGACATAATTTTGAACGACGTTCTAATTTCTTGGGATTTTGCAACAACACATGTGCTGGACATCCCCAAATTCTGAAGTGACGTAAACTACCTTTACGCCCTTTCCATAACTCATAAGGTGTTTCTGAAACACTCTTAGTAGGAACCATGTTCAAAATGTATGTAGCAGTCTCCACTGCATATCCCCAAAACGGATCGGGTAATTGAGCGAAACTCATCATGGACCGAACCATGTCCAATAGAGTTCTATTTCTCCTTTCTGATACACCATTTTGTTGAGGCACACCAGGGGCTGAGAGTTGAGACCTTATTCCATGTTCTATCATATAGTCCTGAAATCTTAAATCCATGTACTCTCCTCCTCGATCTGATCGAAGTGTTTTAATAGTTTTACCTAATAGATTCTCAACCTCAGTCTTATACTCTCTGAATTTTTCAAGAGCTTCCGACTTGTGATGCATTAGGTAAAGATAGCCATACCTTGAATAATCATCAATAAAACTGATGAAATATTCATACCCTCCTCGTGCTTTGACATTCATTGGACCACAGAGATCTGTATGCACGAGTTCTAAGGTTTCTTTGGCTCTATAGCCTTTTTCGCAAAATGATCGTTTAGTCATTTTACCCTCAAGACAAGACTCACATGGAGGTAAAGAATTGTCTTCTAACTTATTTAGAAGTCCTCTTTTAACCAATCTCTCAATCCTATTGAGATTAATGTGGCCTAGTCTTAAGTGCCAAAGATAGGTATTAGGAGAAATCTTTTGTCGCTTATTTTGAGTTTCAGCTGTTTTAAACATCTCAATATTTAAAATAGCTTTTGTTTTGCTCGGTTTTAACATATATAAGTTGTTTTCTAGTTTTGCAGAACAAATATGAATACCTCTTTTGCAAATGAACACTTCATTGATTTCAAAAGATACTTTATACAACTGTTCTAATAAACAAGAGATGGATATTAGATTTCTTTTCATTCCAGGAACAAAAAGTACATTATCTAATATAATGAATCTATCTCCAAAAAACAACTTTAAATTTCCTACTGATCTTGCTGAGACAACCTCTCCTGTTCCAACCCTGAGTGTTATCTCGCCGTCCGCAAGCATTCTCCAGGAGCTAGTTTCCTGGTAAAAAGAACAAATATGATTAGTCGCCCCTGAATCTAGTATCCAAGTTGAGTTGTCATACTCTACTAAACACATTTCTACAACGAGTAAATCATATTTACCTTGTTGTGTCTTTTCGGCTTTCTTCTCTGCAAGGTATTTTGGGCAGTTTCTCTTCCAGTGCCCGTTTTCGTTGCAATGGAAACATTTTCCTTTATCTACTTTTTGAACCTTGTTCTTGCGGTTAGTAGGAATCTTATTTTTCCCTTTTCCCTTCTTCTTCATCAAAACACTTTTAGAAGTTGAAGGTCCAGACTTATTTTTGGAGGACGATCCTCGTAGTAATTTCTTGGAGATGGCAACATTTGCTTCTCCTGTTTGTCCCTTGTTTGTTAAGAGGGACTGATAAGTCTGTAGCTCATTGAGAAGAGCAGTCAAGTTATATTCTATTTTGTTCATAACCACATTGGTGCGGAACTGGAAGAAGCTCTTCGGAAGAGACATCATGATAAAACTGACTTGACTCTTCTCATCAATGACAGCTTCATTTTCTTCTGCCACATTGAAATGGACCATCATGTCCAGGACATGTTCTCTAACTGAGGTCCCTTCTTTCATACGGCAGTTGTAAATGTATTTTATGGCTTCATGTCTAAGGGAGAAGGACGGTTGTCCAAACATCCCTTTTAGAGATTCCATAATCTCTTTAGCAGTACCCATAACATCGTGTTTCTTAGCCAAGACATCAGATATGCTGGCTAGAATGTACACTCGGGCTTTGTCATTTGCCTTTATCCATCTGTCATATGCATCCCGAGCTGTTCGGTTTGCATTTGAGTTTGGGTTTGGAGGACACTCCTCAGTTAAAACAAACTTTAAATCATCAATGACCAGTATTGTGTTTAGGTTTGATTTCCAAGTTGTGTAGTTGTCGCCGTTTAATTTCTCAGAAGCGAGTAATTGTACTATTGAGTTTGTCATGCTGTGATATAAAGAAAATTCTATTAGTGATTTTGACTTAATCCTGTTTAATCCAATCAGTTTTAGCAAATGTAATAATGTACCCAAATCATTATTAATTTGCAACGATACTTTAGTGAGTTAGAGCAACTGCTACCGAGGGGCAGTCAATCACTCATTCACTAAACCAAGACATTCTTGACTTAAACACTAATCCCAGAATAACTCTTGTTCCTATAGTGTTTTAGTTATCGCTATTTTGGTCAAGAATATACTAACTCTTAGTAATTCTTCGCAAGTGTGACCCACCAATTTCAGACCTCAGAAATCGGCCCCAACAACGCTATCGAATGAAAAGGCCAAAGTTGGGAATGGACCTAAGAAATCCTATCCATTTCTGGAGTTTGCGTTGTTCCGACTCCCATGTTACGACCCTCCGAATGGGTAGTTGCTCTAGGGCAACATGCAGGCGGAACATGGGAATCTCACGGTGCAACCTAGTGGTGGAGACCATAGGACGTGTTGACTTCCTTCTCCCACTTACTATAAATACTTTCTCAATTCCCCTTGTTATTGACTCATGCAAATACCTTCCGAATGGAGGACGCTCCCAGGGCGACACGAGGCCGAGCATGAATCTCACTGTGTGAATTTTACAGAGAGCGTGAAGAGAAAACGATGTATCTTATACACCATTTTCCTCCCACTAAGTATTTTATATGGTTGGGTATACTCATTACTTAAGTATATTCCGGCTAATTAAATATAACTTAAGTCTAGGTGATTTTTCTAAATCTTAAATCACTTAAGCATGCTCATAAAACTCGGCTAACTAAGCTCAAGTACTGGTCCGATCTCCAGGTAGTAGGTGTTCCGTAAACCGTCAACTTAAGTACCTTCAGCCTTAGACAAGATCGTGCCAGGTGAGCTTTCTCGTAACCGCAATTTTATAAGACATCGACCCCTTTTAACTGTTAAAATTGATCGTGCTCGGTTCTTAACCCTTAGTGAGCATGCACTTATCTTTATTATAGATTTTAACGTCTACCTCATTTTATGACGTTGAAAATAACCTATAACATGCTTTATATAACAATTTATATAATCATCCATTCCATGCAATAATATAACAATTTATATCTATCACTCATGGAACCCTAAGACATGCATACTATACATTATAACACTTATAACATACTTGGAATGCATGAAACATGCTTAGCCTATGGTGGGATTTTAAATCTATATGACATACTTTATGCATATACATTTTCTATTTAATTAAAACATACATTCATAATGCATAATTAATTAAACACACTAAAGTGGGTTGGTTTTGGCATTTTAAAGCAAGCAATTAACTAAATTATTACATTAATAACTAAAAATAACTTGAGCCGCTCCCGACGATCACGAACTGGACCAACCAACCCTTAAAAACGTTCAATCGGTCCCCAACGACAGAAAAAACACCCGAACCGCCTCTTCCATCCTCTTCGGTTCAGCTTGCTTATCTCTTCCATTTTCGATCAATTACAACCTAAAGTGGACTCTAATGACTTTATAAAAATTACAGACCTTTCTTCATTTATTAAAGCCCATACACCTTAGGCTTATTACAATAATTGTATCAAATGGAAGCATAAAAAAAATGCCAAAACCAAAACCATCCACTTTAGCAACCACAAATTTCATGCATGAAATGGTACCCACCATGATCAAATTAATGTAAATAAAGTGCCTAAAACTTGCTCTGATACCAATTGATGGTGTTAATATAACACATGCGGAAGCAATTTGGATCTTAGGCACTTTTAGAACATCAATTATTGTAAATGACTAGCATGTTCATAAGTATTAAAACTTAATGAGTTTAAATACTAACCTTTTGTAGTTCAAACTCCTTTTGCCTCACGAACCGATTTCGAACCACCACTAGTGTCTTCTCCACTATTCTCCGGCCTTAGAACGGGATTGTGGAATCCGGTGAGTGACTAAACTTGGGAGGGATTTTGTATACGTGAAAGAGAGTGCTTGTGAGAGGTTTTTCATCAAGATGAAGAATCCCTTCCAAGTATCATGATCACTCTATTTAAAGAGTCAAGTTTGCATGTTCATGCAAACTTGAGATCACCAAATCTTGACACTTAAAATTCCACTCAAATGTTTGAGATTATGTGGCAAGCATGCATGTTTGAGTTAACCAAATTTTGACACTCAAAATTCCACTCAAACTTGTGGGGTTTATTTGGCAAACATGCAAGTTTGGTTAAACCAAATTTTGACACCTCAAAATTCCACTAACATGATTTTTCCATTAGATGAAAGTCAACATTTTGACTTTCTTCATTTTAATTAGATGAAAGTCAACATTTTGACTTTCTTCATTTTAATTCAACAATTAATTTGAATAATGAATTTCAAATTAAAGTAACATTAAATAATTAATTAAACTATTTAATTAATATTTAATATTAATTCAAATGCCAATCCCAGTCAATTCCGACACATAATTGATTAAGATATTTAAATCTTATTTAAATATCTCAGATTCTCTCTTTTCGCTTATTTCGTAAATAAAATAAAATTGCGGTTAAATATATCGTATATATGTAACGCATATTCCCTAATTTGAATTCGAACACTTCGAACTCACTCGTCACACTGTTCTATGGTTTAGTCCGATATGAGCTAGCAGAGGGACCTAATGGACCTATAGATCATGGGCTCCAACGATTCAAGATTAACCGATTAAACTCATTAACCTGGTTAACCAACATTCGTTAACTACTAGGACACTCCACTATAGCCTAGTAGTTGCACTCCCCTCACTATAGATATATTTCTGTCCATCTGATATAACCATGATTAGTAAGTCGATCCTTCACAGGTTGTTCGTAACTAGAGCTGGGTCAATTTACCGTTTTACCCCTGAAGTTACTTCTTGTTCCTTATGTCTCACTGATCCTCTAATAAACAATTGGTTTGTGGTCCAACCAGTAAACCGAATCCCTCTCAGGCCAATGAGAGGGTGGGGCCCCTTGTTCAAGACCTGGAGTCAGTGCTTAAGGGAACTACCTTTCTTCTATCCCTAAAAGTGGGTAGGAGTGAATTCCGTCTTGCACCCCACGTCCCCAGCCATTCACCCAGTCTTACCCCTGAAATGGGAGGCCTGTTGAGTCGGCGAACTAGAGCCACTCTCACCCATGCAAATCTAAGGATAATTCCGAATAAACAGGAGTTCATGGTTAGCTCAGGATTAAAACCGAGTTACCTAGGTTATCGAATGAAAAGAAAATCAGTCTCAACAGTAAACGACTTTATAAAGTGAGAGTGGTTTTCTTCATGGTCCGATCTTATGCAATACTCATTGCATAGGACGCCCCCACTCACATGTCTCCACATGCACAATTTAGTGATCGCATTGTTTATATCATATACAAAAGTGGGCCGCATCCATAGTGTCCCCAGAATAAGGTACTCAGCCTTATCCTTATACTATAGATCATTTTGACTATATACTTGAACTTGATCCACTCTTATGTCTCTACATATAGTTCAAGTAGTCATACTATAGCCAGAGTTCTTAGTTTATTGGATTTAGATTAATGATCGTAAAGTTCACTTTATTCAATAACAATTTTTTCTGAATACACAACAATAATAACTTTATTGAAAATAGAATATATCTTTGTTTACAAACTATGAGTTTTAGGACATAAAACCCAACATGCATGAGGTCCCTTAACATATCTAACATGGCATTACATAAGCAGTGCTAACAACGCATATACGTTTCTTACATTGCATGGCATCTCACATGACTTACATTACATGGCATATTACATAAACATTCCAGTTGCATAAACATCCCATGACATGACTCGATAATTCTACGTGTATCTATGGCATCAATCAACATATTCATGGCATATAATACTAACATCTCATTCATAACTTCACATAACATAAACAGTCAACAGTCAACATAACCCATTACGTTTCATAGCATAAACAGTCACATAATTCATCCATCATATAGCCATATCACATAATAAAAACATGGTGCATGCAGGGGCCACAGGGCACGCACCATCATACAACACGTAGTAAACTAACTCCAACAATAAGGTCACTTACCTCGATGGTCTTGGTTGAAGTCATTCAAAACGAGCTAATCCCAGTGGTTAAATACGTCCTATGATAACCACATAAAAACTTAGTAACTTTTCATAACATACCCTAGCTAAACTTCATGTTATTTATCAAAATAAACCCCCGACCTAATCTATCTTTAACGTTTAGGAACCTTACTGACCTCGGATGGTAAAACTAAGGGCAGAAACGGCTTCAAAAGAGTCAAAAACCTCGGAATCGATATATTATAGTGATACCGAGTCACCAAGCCGAGCTACCGAGCCGACCAACTAAGCTGCCAAGCCGAGCCGCTGTACACGTCAAGCCGAGCGGAGAGCACACGTGCGGAGCCGAGACCAAGGCTGCAGCGTGCGTCCATGTTGGGCCGAAACACACAGGGCCCACGTTTGTTCTGTGGGCCGGTTCAGAGGCCGAAACCCGACCCGACTTTGCGTCTTCTTCGCCCGAACCCTCACGAAAACCCTAATCTGATGTGCCGCCGACGACGCAATCCCTTCCGTTTTCGACGACAGTATGTGGCGTCATCCTCCTTCGTTCCGACGGTTTGCCTTCTTTGACGTAGCGATTCCGACGTTGATGTTAACTTCCACTCGACTCTTCCTCCAAAACAGCAACACAATCAGTTTCGAGAACTCGCCGAACAAGAAAACTACCCACACATTTTTCCGGCTAACACTCGATTTCTCGTACTCTCAGATACCCTCGAAAACACAAACAAGTTTGGAGAGCAAAAATCGTTTTCAAGGAAGGAAAAGAGTTGAATATAGGAATATAAAAGGTCTTTATGACTTTTTCATTAAGGTAGTAACTTCCTTGTTGAAAATCGCAACTTTTCCCGTGAGAACAAATGCATGACATAATATCTTGTCATGTATAGAAATAAAAATAAAATCTGAACCAAATAAGGCGAAATTGGAAAAAATCTGAACCTTTAAGCAAAGACTTTTGAAAAGCCTTTTCCTATTTCACACCATTTAACTCTTTCTTCTTTTTCTGTTTTTGCTCTTTTTGCTTACTCCCTTTTGCTCTCATATTACCCTCAAAAGTAAAGCCTATTTATAAGGTTAAAAATGTCCATAACTATCCAACTTTTTCTTCCCCAGTTTTCTCATCATAATCCACTCACTCCTTCCCTAGAATAAGTATGACTTTCTGACTGAGTTTAAAAACAAAAATTCATAACTACTTCTTTCTCCTCCTTTTCTCTCTCATTTAAGTTTATTCCCAATATCTTGAGTCATCTTTGTAGGAGATTGATACTCTTTAAGGGTAGTTTACATCCTTTACCTTTAAAATGTCATATATTGAGCTTGAAACTCCTAAAGTACTCCTGGAACTCAGGGATTCTTTTACTTTTAAATTTGACGAAGGTTTTTTGCTAAACTTTATTTCAACGCTTTCGTCATCATGTCCGATGATTTGGACAGGATTTTGAGATTCTTTCTTTTGCGAAGGCTGGCGTCTTCTATTTTCGAGAGAGTATTTCTCATTATTTGATCCCAGGAAAGAGTTTTTGGAACAGTCACAGAAGACTTTCCAATATTTACTTCTATGAGCATAGTTGATCCTTTTGGCGAGGATTGTAATGCTCTTAGAGAAATATTTGTATTCATGAGCTTGTAATAAACTCTGAATATGGGGTTTCATCCTTCANCCCTTAACATATCTAACATGGCATTACATAAGCAGTGCTAACAACGCATATACGTTTCTTACATTGCATGGCATCTCACATGACTTACATTACATGGCATATTACATAAACATTCCAGTTGCATAAACATCCCATGACATGACTCGATAATTCTACGTGTATCTATGGCATCAATCAACATATTCATGGCATATAATACTAACATCTCATTCATAACTTCACATAACATAAACAGTCAACAGTCAACATAACCCATTACGTTTCATAGCATAAACAGTCACATAATTCATCCATCATATAGCCATATCACATAATAAAAACATGGTGCATGCAGGGGCCACAGGGCACGCACCATCATACAACACGTAGTAAACTAACTCCAACAATAAGGTCACTTACCTCGATGGTCTTGGTTGAAGTCATTCAAAACGAGCTAATCCCAGTGGTTAAATACGTCCTATGATAACCACATAAAAACTTAGTAACTTTTCATAACATACCCTAGCTAAACTTCATGTTATTTATCAAAATAAACCCCCGACCTAATCTATCTTTAACGTTTAGGAACCTTACTGACCTCGGATGGTAAAACTAAGGGCAGAAACGGCTTCAAAAGAGTCAAAAACCTCGGAATCGATATATTATAGTGATACCGAGTCACCAAGCCGAGCTACCGAGCCGACCAACTAAGCTGCCAAGCCGAGCCGCTGTACACGTCAAGCCGAGCGGAGAGCACACGTGCGGAGCCGAGACCAAGGCTGCAGCGTGCGTCCATGTTGGGCCGAAACACACAGGGCCCACGTTTGTTCTGTGGGCCGGTTCAGAGGCCGAAACCCGACCCGACTTTGCGTCTTCTTCGCCCGAACCCTCACGAAAACCCTAATCTGATGTGCCGCCGACGACGCAATCCCTTCCGTTTTCGACGACAGTATGTGGCGTCATCCTCCTTCGTTCCGACGGTTTGCCTTCTTTGACGTAGCGATTCCGACGTTGATGTTAACTTCCACTCGACTCTTCCTCCAAAACAGCAACACAATCAGTTTCGAGAACTCGCCGAACAAGAAAACTACCCACACATTTTTCCGGCTAACACTCGATTTCTCGTACTCTCAGATACCCTCGAAAACACAAACAAGTTTGGAGAGCAAAAATCGTTTTCAAGGAAGGAAAAGAGTTGAATATAGGAATATAAAAGGTCTTTATGACTTTTTCATTAAGGTAGTAACTTCCTTGTTGAAAATCGCAACTTTTCCCGTGAGAACAAATGCATGACATAATATCTTGTCATGTATAGAAATAAAAATAAAATCTGAACCAAATAAGGCGAAATTGGAAAAAATCTGAACCTTTAAGCAAAGACTTTTGAAAAGCCTTTTCCTATTTCACACCATTTAACTCTTTCTTCTTTTTCTGTTTTTGCTCTTTTTGCTTACTCCCTTTTGCTCTCATATTACCCTCAAAAGTAAAGCCTATTTATAAGGTTAAAAATGTCCATAACTATCCAACTTTTTCTTCCCCAGTTTTCTCATCATAATCCACTCACTCCTTCCCTAGAATAAGTATGACTTTCTGACTGAGTTTAAAAACAAAAATTCATAACTACTTCTTTCTCCTCCTTTTCNTGATAATATATGCCGGTGTTGAGAGACAAAGTAAAATTTGGATAATAATTTAAATAAATCGGTCCATTCTCTAAATTAGATTAAACCATTCCTAGTAAGGAATTTGAGAAGTCTTCATGTCTCTTATCTCGAAGGGGGATAAGAACGGGGATATCTAGTCCTAGTCTGAATAACGGTTTTATTGTGACTTGAACAAGACCAACATGAAGGTAATTAAATTCTTCGCGATATTGGAGTATAAGACATTTTGAAAAAAGATTCAATGATTCCCTATGGCTATGAATTGGGATATTTTTCTATCATAATTTGATGCATGATATTTGAGTAAAATTAAATGTTGAAAATTGGTAGATAGTTTTGGGATCTACTCTTGGAATAGTACAATTTTGGAGTTGGTCTCCAATGTTGACAATCTCGTATTCTTGATTGAGAGTATTTGAGATGGTGAGGTTCCCTCCTCTTCTGTGCTCATTTGAGTTTTCTTCTTCTTCGGTAGAGAATTTGAGACGGTTTGATTTTCTGAGCTTTTTCAAAAATTCGTTCATGAGATGAAGATATGGGAGATAGATAGAGTAGAATCGTTTTTCTTCTCTTAATTTTCAATTAATTGTAGAGAGAGAGAGAGCTACGGATCGATGCCCTTTTTACATTGATGAAGTCATTTTATAGACTTTCGATTTGAAAGTAGATTTTAAAAACATAAACTAAGAGATAAGATTAAATCTACCAAGATAGAACCGTGCGAAACCTTTTCTAAAAAGTAAGAAAAGACAGCAAACTAATAATTTAAAAGACTAGTAATTCACATGTGAGTGTTCATTGTCTTGCTGACAAGTTGTCAATCTTCGTTTGTCATCTTCTCGTTTATTAAAGTTTCCTTAATAAAGATGTCGGGTTGCTGATAAAATTTCTTTGGAATTTTTGTATGACAAAGCAGAAATTAATGATCTTCTGCAGAAGGGTTTTATTAGACCATCCAAAAGCCCATGGTCATGCGTGACTTTTTACGTCAACAACCAAGCTGAGAAAGAACATGGAGTCCCACGACTAGTAATAAACTACAAACGGTTAAATAAGGTTTTGAAATAGATTAGATATTCAATTCTAAATATTTGATGCCAAGAATTTCAAATTCAAAATTATTTTCAAAATTTGATATGACTAAGATTTTGGCCAGATTTCAGAAGAAATAAATACAAAACAGCTTTCAATATCCCTTTGACAATAGGAATGTAAGGTTATGCTATTTGGGCGGAAAAACACTCCATCCCAATTTCAAGAGTTTTCAATTATTTTTATTGGTTCTGATTTTTTTTTCAAAACATCCACCAACATTTAAATACTTTCAAACATTTTCTTACAATAGTCAAAAGAAATGGTTTAGTTGTGTCTAAACCAAAAATCAAACTTTTTCAAACAAAAATTTGTTTTTTCCAATTTGAAATTCATTTGGTAATTAAACCCATTCAAAAATCGTTTGAATTTGCCTCAAATTTAGGATCAAATAACCCTATCGAAAGATTTTTTTTGTTGAGATGTCTCAATTATGTGTCTGCTTTTCTCTCAAATATGAGACTCATTTGCAAACTACTAGTAGAGACTAAGAAAGAATCCAAAATCCTCTGACAACACACCAAAACAGTCCAAAAAATCAAATCTCTTGTCAAATCAATTCAGTGTTTATCTTTGATAAACACAAAAGTTAGTTTAATATTTAACAGTGGAGTCAAACGCATCCATACACGATAGGGAGAATCCTGAAACATTCTTTTGACAAGAAAGAATCTATTGTCCGTCTTCATCCGAGAATATGGAATTCTACTCAAAAGAATTACTTAACGTAAAAAAGAAATATTTTCAATAGTACTCTGTGTACAAAAATTTCAAAAAGATTTTATTAACAAAAGTTTTGTTATCAAAACGGATTCCAAAGCATCCAAATTTGTTTTAGGGACGGATGGGAAGAATCTTGTATAACACAAATTTTTTCTAGATGGAAGTAAATTTAATCTTGGTTTCATTTTCAAATTTGGCCTATGAAAGAATTGAAAACCAATTGTCATTACCTCTCAAGAGAGTTCCTACTCTCAAAACACATTCTCTCTATCCACTTTACCTCATCTCCATTGAAAAAGACTACTTCTTTAAACTCCCCTACTCCAATGACGGAAAAAGGGAAGAAGCCTCCTACTTCTTCTTAAAACTCCCCTACTCCATGACTTGAGATAGTTATGCTATGGACTCTAGTTTCACACTGCTGACCAGATTCCAAGCAAAAGCTGCTGCTCAAAATCAACCGGAGGTTATCACTCCTTAGAGGCCCTCTGCCTCTTCAACACGACCATTGCCGCCATTCCTTTGAGACCTACTGTCTCTTCCACTTCAAAGAGATTTTCTGTCCCCTCAACTTACTCGGACGCAGTTGTTCCCGTTCGATTTTCTCCAATACCTGAAATCAGGACATATTTTCAAAAACTCGTATCCTTGCCCGAAGCTCCTGTAGAGCCAGAGTATGACGATCCAAAAATAAATGAGATCGTCAAAAGAGCATATCCATCGGGATTCTTCTTTATCCCAGAAGTCATATTTCGAATCGCAAGAATCCTTAAAAAATCGCGTATTCAAAACTCAAAATTTTTAAAGTCATGAATTTGATGGATTTGAATCAAGATCCATATACGGAGAAGACTTTTTCAAAACCCTTTGTTCTTCGTTCATTCTCTTATAGAGATTATCAAATGACTTGATTTAATGTTATTTGGTATCAAAATTTCGAGTACCCACGGTTCATCCAATTTTGCCAAAATGCCCATAAAATCAATTATCTATTTTGGTTCATGGTGGACAATTATCTATTTTGGTTCATGGTGGAATATCTTTGGACTCACGAAAGATATATTTCCTGTCCCAGTACCAGAGCCATTCCCCTTAACCATGCGATTTAGCATATAATTTCAAACTGCCTAGATTTTAACTTTGAATTTTTCGAGGGAAAAAAATGAAAATCAAATAAAACAGATCTTCACAACAATAAAAATCAAATGGTGGGATAAATACACTCATACCCAAGCATATCTAAAGGTTGTGACGGTTTGGTTATTTGAAAACGGTCATCTTCAAGATTTATCCGAGGAGAAGACCTCTGAGTTCTTCCACTCAAAATCTAGGCTACTTGCAGCGTTAGCCTCTAGACAACATCAGAAACTGATTTCAAAAAGCTTCTTCAAGAAGGAGCATCTATCGGTTCAACATCTTCTCCTTCTATCGTGGAAGAGGAAGAGACACGATTTATAACCTCAATCATCCATTTTTGGATTCCCAATCACTGAGTGAATAACTTCATCTACAATAGACTGAATAGTCATTAAACTATTAAAAAAAATCAAAAACCAAAAATAAAAAAACATATGTCTTCCTAACATTATTCCTTCAGCTTTATTTCTTTTCCATTTCATTTCTCTAATTTTATTCTTCTCTTTTCAATCCTTATCTCATCTTTCTACCTTTCTTTTCCTTTCTTTTCATTTCTTCCCTATTTTGTAAATTACCTATTATGGATGGTAAATCTTAATTTCTTTCGTATTATGGTAAATTATCTAGTTGTGTGAGCATTTTCTCGGAGCTGCCGATGTCGGACACCCATTAGGAATAACAATAGTAGCAACATTATAATAACTATAATGATCATTTTCCTACCTCTTAGTGTACGCATCCATACCATCATAAAAAATGGGTATTTTCCGCATGAACATGCATGAGGTCCCAACATTTTTATTCATTATCATGTAAGGCAGCCCTCTCCATTTTCCTTCATATCCTATCATTTTCATCATAGCTTTTCATGCATAAATCGGGGTTGTGCATCAAATCGATACATCTTATCTTATATCATTCATATCATGCATCGTGTCATATCATACATATCTCATATCATCAACATATCATGTAATATCATATACTATATCACCAAATGTGTTACCGCATAACATTTATCATATCATCAGTAGATCAAATCATAACACGTGTCATAACATTTACGTATCATTTCATAGTCACATGGTATCATGGACATATCATGGACTTATCCTTTCATATCGTTTCATAAACATATTATAGTCATATCGTTTCATAAATATATCATAGTCATATCATTTCATAAACATATCATAGTCATATCCTTTCATAAATATATCATAGCTATATTGTTTCATAAACATATTATAATCATATCGTTTCCTAAACATATCCTAATCACATCGTGTCCTAAATATTTCACACGTATCAGGCATATAACACGTGGAGAACCACAGAAACGTGTCATCGTACAAAGATCAATTCCTAACTGTACTGATAGTTAGGCCACTTACTTGATTTGCCTTAGCTGACATTCTCCTTAAACTTGACTACGTTTGTATTTTGTCCCTCAAAGTTGCTCCAAGCATCATTCAGAGTTATTTTCTATTAGAACGTCCATCTCATTTTGTTAGTAATACTAATTTCTTAGCTCAATTTAACTTAAATTGAGAAAACGGATCTTATACTAAACCTAATCGCCTTAAATACAGTCAAAGTGACTTCAGAATGGTCGAAAACTTAAAAAACGGTATATAATTTTTTTGATATTGAGCAACCTAAGCCGAGAAGTCGAGCCACCAAGTCAAGTTGAACCAAGACACGAAGTCAAGCCAAGAGGAGCCACAACTGGAAGCTCGTCAAGTATCAGGTACATTTGGCATTGAAGGTGCGGATTATCGCTCCAGTCGGTCGTGGGTGTCAGGCCATCGTGTGATTTAAACTCCCCGCGTATGTCTGGACTGTTGGAGCAAGAACCCTTGAATCAAAGAAATTAACATCAACTTATACGAAATTCGGATCAACCAAGAGATAAGGCTAGAATTAGATTACCTCTCACGATAAAAGATCTAAAAACAATATTTGGAACCTTGTTTTGAATTGAGTCACTCTACAATCAAACTTAAGCAAGACTTGATTGAATGAATAAGATGCAATCTACCCCAATAATGGTATGAAACTTAGAAATGACAAAGATGATACTCAAATTTCTAAGGGGAAAGTCTCAACTTAGAGATCGATTTCATTATCACAAATATGATTTTTACATAATAATTTGTGCGTATTTATACTCTCTCAACAAAGACATTTTTGGCCATGATTTAATCACGGTACCCTTAAATCTCCACAAAAATGAAGTCAATTTGACCTTTTCACCATTATAAACTTTATGAAATTAAAAATAATAAATAAAGTTTTCTAACAACTCATAAAATGATAGTTGAACCGAGCCTATCCAATTTTGTAGATGAAGAATGAATACTTGTTGAATCTTTTTGGCCTTGTTCGTGTAATAGGTCGAGTTGGAACATTTGGAACACCGTGATCCTTAACATATTCCCCCTCTTAAAAGAATTCGTCCTCGAATCAGAAAAATCACATCACTTACATCAAAAAGACTCAAGTCAACAACATTGAAATTAGAATGTACTAAAAATTCTCCGGAAAGATTAATTTAATTCTTTCAAGGACTTAATAATGGTCATCCCCTCTTTGATGTAACTTTGTGTGAGATGAGTATAGCTCCTTTTGAAAATGTATCCAAACTCAGTCACCGGGTTGAAAAATGATTTTCTTCCGTCCTTTGTTAATTCTTGAAGCAACTTTGAAATTTTGTTTCTCAATTCTCTCCTTCACCTTTTTGCATAATGTTTTGATCAAATCTGTCATTTTTGTGGCGGCTTCACTCACAAAAATATTAGAAGGAATAGGAAGAAAATTAAGAGGATTAAGCGGATTAAATCCATAAACAACTTCAAAATGAGAACTATGAATGGTAAAACTCTACCAACCGCAACCATTCATCCCAAGACTTAATATTTTTAAAAATAATAGCCCTAAGCAACACTCCTACCTATTAACCACCTCAGTTTGCTCATCGGGAGGATGGGAGGATGACATGCAATTGAAAACAATAATTTGGTACCCAATTTACCCCACTATACTTCCAAAGTGTCTTAAAAATTTAACGTCCCTACTACTAACATATTTTGCATCATCGTTATTGTTGCAAGTAATAAAATGAGTCATTTTACTCTTACAATAAAAATACTATCTCTTACCATTTTTAGTGTGCCCAAACTAATAACAAAATTTATAGATATATTAGTCGGAAGTCCTTTAGTATACAATCCATTTGGTTGTGATCTAGTTTTAGCTTCTTTGCATTTAAAAAATTGGTTACAAAAATTATGAACATCATGTTTCATCTTCGGCCGTTTATACAACATATTATAAGTTTTATTAATCCCAAAATGCCTCATTAAGGTACCAACATGTGCTTCACTAAAAAAAAAATCTCTTATATAGCATTTAGGAATATAAAGCTTACTTTTCTTAAATAAAAATTCATGAAACACGTAATAATCATCTACAACTTTTTTTTTCGTAAGACAAGATGCATAAATAGTTCTAAAAGTGTTGGTCATCTCTAAATAATTCTTTAATATGCACGGAAGAGTTATATTTGAATTCATCGATAGGATAGTATTTTATCTTTGAAAGGAGTTGAAGTTTTTCCCCTTCACCCCTCCATTTGATTCGAAAAAGGAAGAAAGAAAGAAAAAATAATAAGAACAGGAGCACAATTCATTGGATAAGTGAAGAATTTGGGAAAAGGATGAGGAGAAATAAGAAAGCAAGTAGAAATCTCTGTTTTTCAAGATTTCTCAGATTTCTTTCGCAATTCCTTTATCCACTTCAAGCTTGCCTTCTTAAATATGCTCTTCTCTGACGAGGAGGATCCCCCCTCCTCCTTCTCCTTCTTCTTCTTCTTCTTCTTCTTCCCGTTTTCTGCCGACGACGGTGGAGGGCCTGGGTCAGGGTTGGAATCCCATTGATCTGCCCATGACAGACCACCATCTAAACCCATACCTCCTTTTCTTCCTTTTTCTTTCTCAACAACTTCTCTCCCCTTTCAACATCAAAGTTGTGGTATTTTCAACATAAAACTACTTGGAAAAGTTTCTAATTATGGATGGCCCTAGTTCTTTACAAGAAATGGATTCATTGGTTTCACCGAATGATTTGGTTCATCACAAACACTTGGTTGGTCCTATAAACCTCCAACCAACCGTAGTAACCCCTTTTTTTTTTTTTTTTTTTTTTTTACCACCAACTGTAGGATGTCTAGTAATATAATAGTGACTCAAATAAAGCACTTCAGAGATGTAGCAATCTTTGTAGGTTATATCTGCTTAGTTTTTCTCTTGTTCTATGAATATATATGGTGTTTCTATGCTATACAGCCAATGGAGCTTAATAATTTTTGGTGTGCGTACTACAGACGTTTGAATAAAACCAAAATTTGAAAAAAAAAGTTAATAATTTTTTTGGGCTTTCTCAGTAGATTTTTTAAAATCCAAATTGTAGGAGTCATCCATTTTTTTTTAATACCTCCTCTAGTCTTTTTAGACTTTAATTTCGATTTGATTATTATCATTTCAGAAATTGGAATGTTATTAGACAATTTTTATTGTTTAATTTGTGTAAAATTTTAAATGTATTATATTAAGATGAATAAATTAGAGTTTAAGTAAGATAGAAGAAAGGAGGTAGTTTTTCAAGTAAAAAAGACAAAGGTAGATTTTACTATATTTTAAGAATGTTGGGTTAATTTAAATAAAATATTCATTTTTTTCATATTTAAAATATAATTTTTTTTGTTATTCATTTTGTAGATGATTTTTTTTTTTTTTTTTTGGTTTGTTTTTGTATTTTTATTAAGAATTTAAATTTATTATTATTTTTTTTTTTATTATTATTATTTTTTTTTTTTGTAAGAAAGATAATGCATTAGCTATCACATTATCCTTACCNTAATATATGGGAGAATAAGATATTTAAAAATATTAAAATATCACATAGGTTTATTTTTGTTATCATATTTATAATATTTTTATTATTGTTTAATTTTATACCATTAATAATTATAATTATTTTATTTTTATTATATCAATTTATTAAATTAATTAAACTTTTTTTTATTATTAATAAAACGAATAAGTGACTTTAAACTAATTATTTTTTTTATTATATTAAATTATTAAACTAATTTATTTATTTATTTATTAATAATATGCCTCGAGTTTATTTATCTAATTTTAATAAAAAAATAAATAAATAAATAAAACTTAAATATGTGTATTTTCTAATCAAATTTTCATAAAAATAAAATAAATTAAACCATTCATAAATTAATTTATTAATACACTTCCTTCTCTAATTAATAAAAATAAAAAATAAAAAATAAAATAAAAAATTTATCTATGATTAAAACTCATATTTAAAACAAAATTTCAATCTCAATTTCAATATAAATTATACTCAAAATTTTCATATTTTTCCAGTCAAAATATCAAGAAGAGCATTAAAATTAAAGCAGTCGATGTTGTGAACCGAAAATTCTCTCGCGATTGTATCATCCATCAACTTCTCCATCTTCTCCGTCTTCGGATCATACAACACTAATTCAGCTCCCGCCCAAACACACAAGATCTTTCCATCTTTACATATTTTAACCTGTTCCACAGTTGATTGTGAAAAAGAAAGAATATTTTTGCTCACATCTGGTACGCTGGTACTAAATGCTTTAATCCACGAACCATCTTCTTTCATCTTCCACATTGTGTACTCGTGCCCCTCCATAGAAAGGGTTAGATGAAGAGCACCATTAAATACTCCAATGCAAGGAAAATAACCGTCATCATTAGGAAAAGGAATGTGCTCGTACTTCTCATCTTCCATATTTAGACGATAAATAACATCGTGATGAAGATCATCTTGTCCAACCCAATGCAACCCTCCATTCAAGTAAACACCATGACATCCATTAAAAGATTATAAGGAAATTTTTATTTGATATTTTATAAGGATAAAAATAAAAATAAAAAATTAAACTTTAATATTGTTTTCTATTTTGAATTAATTTAAACATACTTATTAAAAAATTGAATAATAAGAAGAAAAAAAAAAAGAACAAAAAACCAATTATAAAATCTAGAGGTGTACATTCAACCCGACAACACAGACCAACCCAACCGAAACTATAAGGGTTGGGTTGGGTTGGATTAGCATTTCGGGTAGAGTTGGGTTGATTTTTTCTGAACTGAACTAAATTGATTCGGTTTTGGGTTCATGAGCAAAACCTTCGAGTTGACCCGAGCTAAATTAAAATATATAAAATGTATTAAGACTTTTCTTGTATTAGTGTGTTTGTCAGAGTTGTGCTAAGTCTAATTGGAGAACAATCACACCAGAGTTCGACGCCAGTCAAATACATATAATTGTTTGTATTTTTAATTCATCAACAAAGAAATCTTTAATAAGATGAAATCATCGTCACAAAATTCTAGCCCAAATGATTCCAACTCAATATAAGAAAAAAAATATATGTAACCTTGAACTTCAAATCTCCACAATTCAAACTAGCAACCGCAATATATTCTGCTTCGGTAGTAGATAAGGCAACCGAATTTTGCTTTTTACT